>NC_138040.1:37897797-38147568 GCF_964106645.2 Podarcis pityusensis
CCTTGTCCCACCCTCTGCTTCTCAATGTGTATTGTATTGTTTTATGTGCTGTGGCTTCCCGTTGTTTTATTGATTATAGTTTAGATATTATTGTAACTGTTGAGTGGATTTTTGTTTAACTTTTATATGTTGATATTATTATTTTATACTATTCTAATGATTGTTGGATGTTACTTTCTTGATGGAGGTTGCCTATTTAAAGTTATGCTTTATTATCACATTTTTGTATTGCATTAGATTGTTATAAGATGTACATTTTTTTGTTTCTTCAGCTTGTAAGTATTGAGTATTGTAAGATAGAAAGGCGGTATACAAATTAAAAATGAAATGAAACGAAATACTTTTTGGCAAAACAGTGGGGCAGTGAGATTGCTGTCACCTTGGACCTGTCAGGCCATCAAAGCTATATAATCAACACCAGTGCCCTTCACCTGTCTGATCACACCTGGCACAGATCCTTCAAGAAGACTCTCTCTACCCTTGAGTTCAGCCTTGACTTCAAGCTGCAGACTAAAGGAGCCCAGCTTTTCCTTCAAGCAGACATCATTACCTAACAGTCTTAACCATTTAATTTATCATTCAGGTTGTCCACAATGCAACATAGGATGAAGAAAAGGAAGGGGCATAGCTCAGTGGTAGAGCATCTGCTCTCCATGCAGAACCAGAAGCACTGACCCATCGTTCTGTATTTATGGTGGGAAAAGGGATATCATGCATTTCCCCCCCATTTTTGACATCATGACAATAATACGAGTGGATATTTACAGAGGATGCTACTACCATGAACAGCAAGGAATTAGTTGAAGATTTTCTTATTGCAACACAATTTACAATTTAAAAAGTTGGGCTAGCAGGATTTGAAAGGAGCTAATCTGGATTATTGGTTTGCAAAGGTATGGGATTTCATTGCTTGAAAAATTCACATTTGAATTAAGCATTCTTAGAGGTCAAAGTAAAAAAAAATAAAAATATTTTGATATAGTATGATTTTGTGCGGCTTAAAGGAAAGTGAGCAGTTCCCACTTCCAGCCTTTAAAGGGATTTGGATTATCTGCCTTGGAAACTCAGTCGGTAGAGCACGAGACTCTTAATCTCAGGGTTGTGGGTCTGAGCCCCATGTTGGGCAAAAGATTCCTGCATTGTAGGGAGTTGGACTAGATGACCCTCATGGTCCCTTCAAACTCTATAATTCTGTGAGTTCTCTCAGTGTTCATACCTCCTTATAGTGTTTCCTGTTTTGTTGCCCCTATAACAAAAAAAAGGAAAAGTTATTAAAAATTGGTTCAAATGCTTACCTGATGTACTTGCCTGAATAGATCCCTTAACAAAGGTTTTCATTATTTGCTTGCCCAGAAAGTTAACCGTAGTTTAATTTTTATTTGTTGCAATTAGGTTGAATTTCCCTTTGTTATATAGCTTATACTAAAATGTATCTTTCTTTTTCTGTATGTTAAAAAATCAATCAAAAGATTGTTTAAAAAATATCGCTAAATGAGACTCATATAGCGGAGGTGGGCTTGTTATTTTTGGCAGAAACTCAGGGGACACCTGCCATGGCCGGAATAATCTCACCAGATGGTTTAAGCACCATTGCTGTCGGAGAGCGATAAAGTCATAACCACTTAATATGTGTGCATGTTAAATTAAAGCGGCTGCACAATTTCATTAGCCTCTGGCTGCCAGTCAACTTGGGGATATGAGCTTTTAACTTATCAATAAACCTAAATCTCTAGGATTAGGGATAAACGCTTAATGCAATCAGAGTTTGGGGGGAGGGGAGAGATGCTTCTGATTTCATGGTAATCAGGCAATTATAATGTCACAAGCACTGCGGGGGGCAGCTTTTTCTCATTATCCATTTTTATTGAGAGGTCTGGAGAAACACGGTTCCTCTGTGTGTGTAAAGGACAGTATTCATCATTGCACAAGGAAGCTTTTTGAAAAATCAATATGTGTTGGGCTTTTCGTACTTTAAGAGTAAGCCCTATTTTGGCACCAATTTGAAGTTCACCTCTGTCTTTGTGACCATGTGGTAAAGAAGCAATGCACGTGCATAGAACTGGAAATACATCAGTGACACATACTGTTTGGCTGGATGGGGTTTTGATAGCTCCTTCTTCCCCAAAAGCCCCTAAATAATATAGCAGTAGTAGTAAGGATTGGGGCGTTATGTATTCAGTGGTCTGTGTTTGCCTGAGCTTTAGTCTGGACTAAGATTCTGAGCTCCCGTGTCCTGATTCGATACATGATGTTCAATCACAGAACATTTCAGGATTTGGGCCTCTGCCATTGGCCCTTGAACTCTGAGCCGTGATTCGCAGTTTGGAAGTTTAGACAGCCAATCACATTGGGAGTGGGAGTGGCCCAGGCTTTCAGAAATGTATATAAGAAGTTGCTTTGCCTCTGTTTCCCAGTTATGTAGTTCAGAAAGGGTTCTTGCTGTTATCACTGTGTCTTGCCTCGTAGGAACCCACCTACACTTCATGGGGAACCTAGGAAACTGCCTTAAATTGAGTCAGACTATTGGTCCATCCAGTTCAGTGTTGCCTGCACTGACTGCCAGCATCTCTCCAGGGTTTCAGACGAGAAATATTCCCATTTCTACCTGGAGATGTTGGGGATTGAACCTGGGACTTTGTGTGTGTAAAGTAGAAGCTCGGCCACTGAGCTACGGCTAGCAGTATTGGGCTCCTACATCTTATAACCCAGCTCTGGAAGGACTGCGTCTTACAATCAATGTCACTAGAGCACTTCTTCTCCCTCTCCCCATTCCTCCCCCTGTCACATCCTTTCTTCCACCCTCTTCTCAGCACAGGCACGATTTCTTGCGTTATTAATATGAATCGCCTGTCACACTAATAAATGAAAAGCGGCAGCTATAATAGCCCATCAGCCTAAGCCCAGAACTCCAGCTGGGAGCTTTGTCAGAGTGACCTGGAAAGAACAACAAGAGCGTCAAACAAGCCTGCAACGCATGCACACACACACAAACACACACCACACACTTTGTGCACAAACCACTTTCAATGGCAGTGCCTTAGATGGGGCTGGCTTGCCAGAGGCAGTTTCTGTCCATCTTCATTTGCAGAGCTCAGCCAAGACTTGCACTCTTCACGGGACTCAAAATCATCTGTAATTCCCATCATGAAATCTGCCACTCTTTTATATCACCTTCCCCCCCCCTCTCTGCCGACTCGAGCCTTCTGAAGGTCTTGCACTCCCTCATGACTCTTGGTTTTCTGTGCTTATTGTTGTCTGTCCACAGAACACCCTTTGTTTTGTATTATTATTATTTGTTTTATTATTGCCTTCATATTCCACCTTTTTCTGCAAGGAGCTCAAGGTGGTGCAAAAGGTTCTCCCCCTCCTCAGTTAAGCTCCAGCTCCAAGGGCCTTCTGGTGGTTCCCTCCCTGCGAGAAGTGAGGTTATGGGGAACCATGCAGAGGGCCTTCTCGGTAGTGGCACCCGCCCTGTGGAGCGCCCTCCCAACAGATGTCAAGGAAATAAACAACTATCTGACTTTTAGAAGACATCTGAAGGCAACCCTGTTTGGGGAAGTTTTTAATGTTTGATGTTTTACCGTGTTTTTAACATTCTGTTGGGAGCCAAATGGGCAGGGTGTAAATAATAAATTATTAGTAGCCGTATTATTAGTAGTAGTAGTATTTTGCGGTGAGCGGCAGTTGCAGCTGGCTGCAGCGCCTCCTTCACGCAGTGGAGCCTCGCCATTGTTCTGCAGCCATTGCTGCTCACTCCTGGCCGTCAAAGAGCATCACAGGCACCAACCTTTTCCGACTCTACAATACCCTTTTTGAGGTGAGGCAACCAGAACTGTAAACCATATTCCAGATGCGATCACATCATAGATTTGTGTAGCAGCATTATTATTTTACAGTTCTATTTTCAGTTCCTTTCTTAGCACGGGATCTGCCTTTTTCCACAGGGCAACACACTGGGAAAAGACCAGTGCAGGGACTGAACCCAACCATAATTTAAACAGAATTCCACCCACATGCATACAGTTCACCCTGTTTTCAGATGCTTAGACAAAGCGAATTTGAGAATGCCATTTAATATATGATCAAGCAGGTGCATACTTCTGAAAACAACCCCAAAATAGCTCATAAATATAAAGGGATATATATAAAAAAGGGAAAGTATGTGGCTCCCAGCATGCTGGAGGGAAATATATTGAAGTGACAGTTCTAATGAAAACGTGTTCTCCTCGGTGACACCAGGATCCAAACAAAGCATAGTAAAACATTTTACTTAAGGGGGTGGGAGGATAAATAAGGAATAAAGCATAGTGTACCATTAAAAATGATGCATGGTTGGGATGTGGTATTACACGACAGGGACCTGGGAAGGTGGAGCCATGTTGTGGCATGTTGATGATCTGAGGATCTGTGAGAGAACAATAATCCATCCCATGATTTAAAACAGGTTTAGGGAACCTATGAGCCTCCCATCAGCCACGGCTGTCTGTTGCATCCCTTGCCGGCTATGCAGTGGAACTCAAGGTCCGAAGCAGAAAACCTCTTGCATGCACAGGGGCTCCCAGCATGGTTTAAGGCACTGACCATGCAGGGTTCTAAATCGTGTGAGGAAGCTAGACGTATACATCAGGCTCCCTACTGCAGACCTTGAGTCCCAATGCATCAGCGGTGAGGCTGAACCATACAATGGTGAAGGCAACAAGAACAGCCTTCCTTTCTTGGCCCCTGTGATTGTGGTTGCATGGATCATAATGAACAATGCTAGAGCTGAAGGGTAGATAGATAGATAATTTATTACGGTCGGAGACCAGCTTATAAAACACACTTGGGGGTACAGTCTCAGAAGGAAAACAAACAAACAAAACAATGTACAACAATAAATTTAAAAACAATGTACAACAATAAACTACCACAGGGAGCTGACCCAGAGTCACCCATAGAACTGAGTTTGGGGATTTTCTTAATGAACTAGTTTGAGTTGGGAGATGGTCTGCGCCTACAGATCTGTACACAGAATCTGGCAACCATCCGGGTCGTCTTCTGATCTTTGCCTAAGAGGAAAAAGTCGATTTTTTTCTTTTCCAGGAGGCCAGCAAGCCTCACCAGTAGGGGATCAATGGTCTTACTACGTGCCTCTTCATAAAAGGGACATCTAAAGAACAAGTGCTCTGGGCTTCCTATCTCCCCCAATGAACAGGCGCAAAATCCCTGAGTGTATGAGACTTTTTTAAAGGCTCCTTCCAGGACCAGCGAGGGCAGGACCAAGCTTCTGGTGAGTGTAAAGGCCCTTCTTGCATTTTTAGATATGAGAAAGAAGAGATATGCTGCCGGTGTGACTATATATCTCTCGATTTCTCCAATTTTATAGTTGGGGCACCTTGAGCAGTCCCGTTGTCTCTCGGTGTCTGCGATTCTTTGCCTGACTGTAGCTTTTGCCTGGCCCAACCCCAGGCTTAGAAGGGCTTGAGGGGCAAAACCTAGTTTCTGAAGGGGGTTCAGGACTGCTGTCTGCTAGCCTGACTGGAACTGGCCACAGAGAATCAGTGGGGCTATTCCTCAGGGGAGCAGATTCAATGTCAGCTATTTGTAGACTGATGTTAGGCAGATATAAGCCTCCACTCTCATCATCCCCATTTCTAGTCTAACCCATGTGTTTGAAACGCATCTGGGGACTTGAGCTGAAGGGTATTGAGGCGCCTGTACCCCTGAGAGATACAGGATCTGCAATTCAGATTGCTCATATTTTTGTTTTGCCAATTAAGGAAATGGCATTTTAGGAATGGAGCTTAAACTTTAACTCTCATGCCCTCTCTTCAATGTAATTCCCAACACAGAGAGAATTATCTAGAGAGAAACAGCTACGGATACTTACTATACCTGTATTCCCCACCCCAGTGAAGCTAATAGCAGCTGTGGGGTGACCATCTATTATGGAAAGACACAAGAAGGGCTAAGCACCTTCTACCAGAGGGCTGATTCTCTGATCTTTAGACATTTGCAATAGATGAATGAATGAACAAATACTCATTGGTTCTCCCATGCCATGCCTGGTTTGACCCCTCATCTTATGAAAGTTGCCATGGCTCAGGAGTTGAGAGCATCTGCTCTGCATGCAGATTGTTCCAAGTTCAGTCCCCAGCACCTCTAGTTAGGATTGAAAAAAGGCCTCTTCCTGAAACCTTGGACAGCCACTGCCAGTCAGTGTAGGCCCTACTGAGCTAGATAGACCCGTGCTCTGACTTTGTATAAGGCCGTTCCCTATGTAGTTTAACTGGGAGGGCAATAAGAAACTCAATTCTCTGTGGATGCATTTTCCGTTTCATTATATTGCTTATCTCCCCAAAGCTCAAACCTTAAGGATTTTGCAACAGCCAACATCCCAGGACAATGGCTTTCACAAAATGATTGCAAAGAATAATTGCCTCTATGTTCATTTTCATAAGGGTTAGCCAAAGTGTTAGCAACTGATGTGCTGGAACTCTTAATTGCACAAAACTGCTGCCTAAAACTCCTGCTCAGCAAAATATAAAAAGAAAAGAAAAAACCAAGTAGCCTGCTTTGTGGAGGTCAATTTTATTTTGTTTTTTGTTTCTATTTAGGCCAGTTTACTTCATAACATGAGAGACATTCAAATGCGTTTATTGGGTTTCATCAGTTCCCTCGGGTCTAGATATGAGGACGCCACCACTATCAGCATAAAGCTTAAAATGGTACTATGCGTTTGTAACAAAATCTATAAGACTTAAGGAGCGTACCTCTGGCCTCCAAAGCCACTGATGTATGCTAGAACAATTGGAGATGTTCATACAATCCCATATGATCTCACCGTCCCTCTTTACCAAGTACAGTCCCTGGAAAATCACCATGTCTGTCAGGTAGGGAGAAATGTAGTGCATATTAATGTGAATGTACCCAGTTCACGTTTTGTGAAACAATATGCGAACCAAAACAGTCATTCTGAAACTAGCACTCCATACACCCCAGAGCTAGTAGAGCATCACAGTTATTACACACTGCTGAACACTCTTCCCCTGCTTGTTGTGTGCTGAATTCACAGCAAAGGGAGGGAGCATAGCTCAGTGGTGGACCACAAGCTTTCGTATGCAGCAGATCTCAGGTTCAATCCCTGGCCTCTTCAGTTTAAAAAAAAGGATCAGGTTGTGTGTGACAAGAAAGACTTCTCTGCCCAAGATCCTGGGAAGCTGCTGCCAGTCAGAACAGACAATACAGGGGATACATGGGAAACAGTGCAGTTACTAATAATAATAATAATAATAATAATAATAATAATACCCCCCCCCCATCTGGCCGGGTTTCCCCAGCCACTCTGGGAGGCTCCCAAGAAAATAGTAAAAACACAATAAAGCATCAAAGATTAAAAACTTCCCTAAACAGGGCTGCCTCCAGATGTCTTCTAAAAGTCCGATAGTTGTTTATTTCCTTGACATCTGATGGGACGGCGTTCCACAGGATGGGCACCACTACCGAGAAGGCCCTTTGCCTGGTTCCCTGTAATCTCACTTCTCACAGTGAGGGAGCAACCAGAAGGCCCTCGGAGCTGGACCTCAGTGTCCGGGCAGAACGATGGGGGTGGAGACGCTCCTTCAGGTATACTGGGCCGAGGCCGTTTAGGGCTTTAAATTGTGAACAGGGATGAGGTGTATAGATGGCAGACCCATCAACGTCAATGGATATGACTAACAATGGTACATTAATTTCACTTGTGCTGTTCTGAGTAAAGCTTACTTGGATGTAACAAATGGGAAACTCCTTTATACCAAGTCAGGCCCCTGGCCCATCTGAGTGTTTTCCACACTGACTGCCAGTGACTGTTTGGTTTTCAGAAAGGGAGTCTTTCCCAGTCTTTCCTAAACATGCCAAGGATCAAACTGGGACCTTCAGCATTCAAAGCCACTGCCGCTGAGCTGTAGCTGTACTGGTGCTTTTCAAAACCCAAACCGTGAGCCAGCGTTGCTTCGGAAGAAACTCACAACAATTTAGAATTTACTCAAAAGCACGCTCATTGAGAGATAGGAAACTGAGTCAGCCATTGGTTTCTCTAGTTCAGTGTCTAAAGTAAAAAGGTAAAGGACCCCGGGATGGTTAAGTCAAGTCAAAGGCGACTCTGGGGTTGTGGCGCTCATCTCACATTCAGGCTGAGGGAGCCGGCGTTTGTCCACAGACAGCTTTCCAGGTCATGTGACCACCATGACTAAATGGCTTCCGGTACAATGGGACGCTGTGACGAATACCAGAATGCATGGAAACACTGTTTACCTTTCCAGCACAGTGGTACCTATTTATCAATTTGCACTGGCGTGCTTTCAAACTGCTAGGTTGGCAGGAGCTGGGACAGAGCAACGGGAGCTCACCCAGGAGGCTCAGTGGTTTAGACCACAGCGCCACCCATATCCCTGCGGGGGTCTACACTGAGTAGCAGTAGCTCTCCAGTGTTTCAGGCTGAAGACATTCCTAAGCTGACATGGAGATGCTGGAGTTCAGACCTGGGATTTTCTGCACGCAAAGTTCTACCACTGAGCTATGGTCCTTCCCCTAATAGGAACACTGTGTTACAGTGAATCAAACCATTGATCCAACTAGTTTGCTATTGTCCACATTACACTGGCTCTCTAGGTTTCCAGACAGGGGACTTTCCCAACCTGACCTGGAGATGTGGGGCTTTGAACCTGAAACCTTCTGCATGCAAAGCAGATGCTCTACTGCTACAGCATTGGCCTAATCCACCTTTAGGTTGGAGAGCATACACTCCACTTCCCATCACAGTTTACATTCAGATAAAAGCTGGAGTCAGGGCTGAGGTCAGGCAAGAATAAGCCTGCCTTCACTCTTGAAGAACCAGACCTCTAGAAATGCACCCATGTCTGCTTGCTGTATTTATTAACAGGGTGTGAAATATGTCAGGAAACCCATTTTTCCCCACACGAAAATTAATGGAAGCTGCAAACTGGTAAAACGCCAGGAATTGCTGTGGCTTGTTTTTTGTTTTGTTTTTAAAGTACAAAGATTTCTCTTCAAGAGTGCAACAAAGTTTAGCAAATTTCCATAGCCTTTCCCCCACACAAATATTTACATATGCTATACATCAAAACTGAATTGCAAACTGAACATTAATCATAATTTGGAATGTGTGAGTTATTTCCATTATGCTTGACAAGTAGGGCATTGGGGAGTTTTTGTTGTTGTTCATGCTTCTAAGATAGCCGTTTCTGTTCCCCAGATAATAGACTCATATAACTGCAGAATTGGAAGGGGCCACAGGGGTCATTTGGTCCAACCCTCTGCAATGCAGAGGGTTGCCCAGTGCCTTGATTTTAAGATTCTGATTATAGAGTTCTGTGAAAGCCGCTATAGGATGAGTGGTGACATGCAGAGCCAGTGTGGTGTAGTGGTTAAGAGCGGTAGTCTCGTAATCTGGGGAACCGGGTTTGCGTCCCCGCTCCTCCACATGCAGCTGCTGGGTGACCTTGGGCCAGTCACACTTCTTTGCAGTCTCTCAGCCCCACTTACCTCACAGAGTGTTTGTTGTGGGGGAGGAAGGGAAAGGAGAATGTGAGCCGCTTTGAGACTCCTGAAGGGGAGTGAAAGGCGGGATATCAAATCCAAACTCTTCTTCATCCACCATGGATCATATTGCTAAGGAAGGAAAACCTCCTGTTAATAAAGCACTTTCACCAGGAATTTGCTTCAAGCCTCCACTGCATCAGGGATGTGTGTGGGCAGCAGTCCGAGGAAAGCCCTGAAGATAGGAACCTGCTGTGTACCAAGTCATAGCATTGGTCCTTCTAGCTCAGTATTGTCTATGCTGACTGACAGTGACTCTCAAGGATTTCAAACAGGACATTCCCCAGGCTCAATTCCCAGCATCTCCAGGCAGGGCTGGGGCCTTCTCCATGCCATGCAGATGCTCTACATCAGGTGTTCTGACACTCATGTAAATAGGATTCTGCACTGAAGAGAATCTGCCCCTGCCTTCAACCCAACAGTAAGTGACTTCTCATAACATCTCTCTTTTGTGAGAATCAGTGAACAAATATTGATATGGTTAGATTAACAAGCCCCCCAGGAATGACACAGGAGATGGCTTAGACCCCGGATCGTGGTGGTGGAACACTGAAGAGCAGTTTAGGGAAGGAACAAACTGGGAGTTGCTGGAAGCAGGAGGTTTGAACAATCAAGGTGGGCCAGAATAAGGAGGCTCTTCCAGGGCAGGGCTAGAGGCTAAGAGTCGCAGTGTGAGTGTGGAAGCAGACAGAGAGGAGTCCAAGGTTTCCCTTTCTACACAGCAGCAGGACAGTCCCAGTCCTGCTGACTCTCCTTCCCCTCTGACACCCCACTCAATGTGAGTCCTGCAGGACCTGACTCCAACAGTGCTCAACCCACTTAGGATTCCCAGCAACTAGTGTTCTGAGGCATGCTCTGAATGCTCCATACAGCCTCTGATAGTGGAGGTAGAACATAGAACTTTTTTTTGGAAATAAAGGAACAAAATATTTAGTTTCAGTTCGGCTAACACTCCATAAGGGCTGGTGTCAAAGGCTGACATAGTGGAGTACCTGCCAAGAGCCCACAGCCCATCGGAAGGTTCACTGACAAAGACCCCCGTTCCTGGTCCTCTTCTTCATCCTTGCAACCTGCTTGTTCATCTGCCTCTCACTCTTGCAAGCATATGACAGGTGTGCTGAGAAAGAGGAGGGAAGCTTGTTGTTTGGCATTGCCTGGCAACAGCAACCAGGTTGGTGGAGACTTGTCCATAAGTGCCAATGGGGCAGCGCCCCACCAACCTCAGCCTTGATTCCTCCAAGCCTTACAACCAGTCCAGATAGTAGCCCTGGCTGACAGCTTTGACAGTGTGACCCTTCTAGAATTCAGCATGGAGAATGATAGGTCAAAGCTACAATTGGTTGGCTCTACTTGTCATTGGTCTGGCTCTGCCTATTATTTGCTCCAGCTCTGTTAACTTCCTTGCTTTCTGTCTTATCACTTTCAGTGGGCACCAGCCACCATTGAACCAGATGGTAGCAATGATGAGGCAGAGGAGCAGGAACTGTTGACTTTTTGCAGTATGGTAGCGCTGCAGAGAGCTTGCTGGGGAGACCATGCATTAAAAAGGGACTCAAAAATAATTTAAACAAGGTTTTAATAAGAAAAACAAAAACTCCTTTTACACTAAATACATTAACAAACAAACATGACCCAACCACCAACCCATCCCCCAGGGTAATGGGAGAGCTAGGTGCTGCTCCTTATATACTACACCCAATTGCCAACACAGCTTAATCAGTACAACTCGGCAGCACCTGCTATGTTTCACAGCTGTAAAGCTGGGTCTCGTTATCTTGCTCTGGCCCTTGCTTTGGCCCCTTAAAGACATACACATCGGGTGGAACAGTGATGAACCTTTACATTTAAAGAAACCATTCAACAGGAACAGCTGGCAACGACGACAAGGAGGGAATAAGACTCCCTGAGAGAGGAGTGGGCTATTGGGGCTGTTTTGCCAAAAAGTCCCCCAAACCTGGAAATGGCACATTTCTATCAATTTCCAAATAGTCAAAGGTTTTAATCTTATATCTAAAAAGGTAAAGGGACCCCTGACCGTTAGGTCCAGTTGCGGACGACTCTGGGGTTGTGGCGCTCATCTTGCTTTACTGGCCGAGGGAGCTGGCGTACAGCTTCTGGGTCATGTGGCCAGCATGACTAAGCCACTTCTGGAGAACCAGAGCAGTGCACGGAAATCCGTTTACCTTCCTGCTGGAGTGGTACCTATTTATCTATCTATTTATCTTTGACGTGCTTTCGAACTGCTAGGTTGGCAGGAGCAGGGACCGAGTAATGGGAACTCACCCCGTCACGGGGATTCAAACCACTGACCTTCTGATTGGCAAGCCCAAGAGGCTCAGTGGTTTAGACCACAGTACCACCCACGTCCCAATCCTATATCTACTCCCACCCTTATTCCAAGCTGTTGTTTAATTCTATACCTTGGATCACTAATCTGCAAATTCAAAATTATGAATTGTATAACCTGTTGATTCAGCTCTACTAAGATGAGTTGGTGAATTTTGGCCACAAATGGAGCAAAAAGCAACGGATTTATCAGTGGCATGCAGCAACAGAAGATATCATTGTGGCATGGATGAGATGTCCACAGTTCAGAATACTGCCTTCCACCCTAAACTGCTACATTTCCCACAGTGCCACCTAGAGGCTCAATTTCATATTTGCTTCTCTTATCGTCACTGCAGAGGAAAACAGAAGTTTGCGAAGTTTGCTGCTGCGTGCGCCCCTGTGTATTATCAGTTCAAGGCAACTTCCTGAAACTCATATAAAGAAAAACATCTAAATGAGACCAGGATGAGTAATTGATGATCATAACTGTGATTATAAGGTATAATTACAATTAGCTGAACAAGAGTGTTAATCATGGAAATAATTACACGTCAGCTTTATTCCTATAGAAATGAGAATGTAATTAAGTGGCCCAGAAGGGTAACAACCCACTACTCCCAACTCACAAATCTTAGAGTGGCAGAGGTAGTGCTTGTTGCCTTAAGGGAAAGAGGAATTACAGCCAGGGAAACAGCTTGGCTGGTGATGTTTAATATTCCTGCTTGCAACAATCAACATGAAATAGTGAACAGGGTTATCAGCATTAATAATATGCCTTTCAAGTTGATTGAGCCAATTTTAAACATCATCAAATAGGAATGGGATAAACACTCAGGGCCATCCTACCCAGCGCACTGGGCTCATCATACATGCCAAACCTTGTGGGTGGAAGGGGCAGGGAGGGGCAGCCCAACCCATTTCGCCACCTGAAGTGAAACAGCGAGGTGCCCCCTTGCATGCAAGGAGCTCAGTGTGGTGTAAATATGTGCTGGTCCCGGGGGGGGGTACCGTGCGGCATGGTCTAAGTCCAGTACTAGGTTGAGGGTAAGGAGGCTGTCCGTCAGGGGCGAAGCAAAGTCCAAAGCAAGGAGTCGGCCGTGGTCAGGAACTCAGGAGAGCAGGTCAGGGTGCCAGCAGGAACAGGATACCAACGATGTTGCTCCCGCAACCTGGGACTGGGCTGGCTGGCCTTTATCTCCTCTGAGGCATAGGGCGGCCCCGGTCCACAGGTGACTCGCCTCTCCTGGCCTTAAGGCGAGCACTCCTCCTGTGAGAACTTAGTTCCCTCCGCCTCTCTGCCCTGAGCCTCTGCAGCTCCAGAGAGGCTGGAGGGTTACTGAACCCAGAGGCAACTTCACCTTCCCCTGACAGGGCTGAGAGAGGCGCACCTGCAGGCAATGGGTCCTCGATCACCTCCAGAGCCAGAGCGGATTCAGCTGGTGTCTGCTCCTGAGGATCCGGCACAGGTGAGGGCCTTTCAGGTTCAAGCCCCAGCCCCGGCTCAGCCGGCCCTGGAGGTGGGGACTCCTGTGCAGGCTGGGATTCCTCAGGTTCAGCCTCTGAATCCGATTCCCAGGCCATCACAAAATCCTTCTCAGCCTCCCCATTTTATCCACACAACAACCCTGTGGGGTAGGTTAGGCTGAGGTAGACAGTGACTTGCCCAAGGTCACCCAGGGAACTTGATGGCTGAGTAGGGATTTGAATCCTGGGCTCCCAGGTCCTAGTCCAACACTCTAACCACTACACAGCACTGCCTCAACTAGTCTACTGCCCCAAGGGTAAATGCCAATGGTTAGGAAAGCAAATGATTAAGCGGTATATTAAGGCCTTTTATAAACAAATGTCTGTTGGCCCCACTCACATAGATGCTGCAGAGGAAAATTGGGATGTGCATCTTTTGGGGCTGTACTCTTGCAGCAGCCAAAACAGGACATCCCAGGATCCAATCGAAAGCTGGAATGGTTTCTGTCATTTTGGGATGTCCCACTCAAAGGAAGACTGTTGAAGGGTATTAACCCACCAAGCAAGCCCAGACAGGAATGAGGCCTTTGGGCTGAAAAAAATTCCCACCCTTAGCTTTATGGCCCTGCCACATCCCAGCCAAACTGTGCAAGCTGATTGAAAGCTTCATAGACATATTTGATTTCACACTGAGTTCTGGATGGGTGCAATGGCCTTTGAAAATGACACACACAAAAAAAAGACGTTGAGCACAACAATGATATAAATAACGTTCCAAATAAATAAATAACTACCCACCAGCAAATGTTTAATATAACCATTAAAAGGAAAACAGATGGCAATTAAGACTAGATCCATTTGCACTGATGTCCCAGAGCAATTAAAAGTTCAAAACAATAAAAGCAAGCCAATTTCTTTAAAAATAGAAGGGTTTTTTTTATTTAAAAAAAAATTGAAAAGAAGAACAGATCAACACTCTTGGTAAGAGAGGTAACTAAATTCCCAGGTTCTTTAACAAGTTTAAAGACGTAAGAATCCCATCTGTATACCAACCTGCCAAACCTGCAGTTCTTTCCTCTTTGCACTTTCTCTGTGGGTGGGCAGGTGAGCATGCCTGCCCATTCATCCTTGCAGTATTTACAGCTTGAATTGTTTACACTTTCAGCAAGTGCCTGCAATCATTATTTTCAAATTGGCGTCACCCTGCTAAACCCAAAGGAAAGGGTTGCATTAAGTAGCTAATACCCATGCAGGCTGCTTCCATTATGAATCCGTAGCATTTGCAGTAGGAATTTTTAATGGGGTCTGCAATAGCTTGCATGGCGACAGCATGTGGTGCATGCTGTAAATCAGGGAGAGACAGCACAATTCAAAGTGTTGGTGCTGACCTTTAAAGCCCTAAATGGCCTCGGCCCAGTATACCTGAAGGAGCGTCTCCACCCCCATCGTTCTGCCCGGATGCTGAGGTTTAGTGCCAAGGGCCTTCTGGCGGTTCCCTCACTGTGAGAAGCCAGGTTACAGGGAGACAGGCAGAGGGTCTTCTCAGTGGTGGCACCCGCCCTGTGGAACGCCCTCCCACCAGATGTCAAAGAGAAGAACAATTACCAGACTTTTAGAAGACATCTGAAGGCAGCCCTGTTTAGGGAAGCTTTTAATATTTAATAGGTTATTGTATTTTAATACTCTGTTGGAAGCCGCCCAGAGTGGCTGGGGAAACCCAGCCAGATAGGAGGGGTATAAATATATTATTATTATTATTATTATTATTATTATTATTATTATTATGCAATGCTATGAATGGGCAAGCCAAAGGTTTAAGAGAACTTACTTGGAATCATAGAATTGTAGAGTTGGAAGGGACCCCTATAGTCATCTAGTCCAACCCCCTGCAATGCAGAAATCTCAGCTAAAGCATCCAGGACAGATGGCCATCCAACCATTTTATGGGGAGGGCGACTCCTGCATGAGCATTTCTCAAAATAGCTAAGGTGCTGTAGCTGCCAGTGTAGCCATAGCTCAGTCAGAAGAGCATGAGGCTCTTAATCTCATGGCCTTGGGTTCAAGCCCCACAATGGACAAAAGATTCCTGCACAGAAGTGGGTGACTCTCATGGCCGCTCCCAGCTCTGCAGTCCTATGATTCTATGACCTGTTATAACCAAGGGGTTGGATGACCAGATAAAAGATCTGAGGAGGAGAAAGGCTGGAGGTGGTTTGCCAGGGCTTTTAAACATCTAAGGTTGTAAAATGCATTGTGACTGATATGGAAGGAAGTCTATACATTAGACCAGCCTTTGCCAATCTTCCTAAAGGGAAGGCTCATAGCTCAGTGGTAGAGTTTTGCAGGTTCAGTCCCTGGCAAGTCCAGCTCTGGCTGGGAGATACCACAGTCTGAAACTCTGGAAACCAACTGGTTGTCAGTATCAGCAATATCGACAGATCTTCCAAGTGCCTCTTTTTTGATGATGATAATAATAATAATAATAATAATAATAATAATAATAATAATAATTTTATTTATACCCCGCCCTCCCCGGCCAGAGCCAGGCTCAGGGTGGCTAACACCAGTAAAATTACAGTAAAAACATAATAGGAAAAGAAAAAACCAATTTAAAATACAGGTTAAAATGCAATTTAAAATGCAGCCTCATTTTAAAAGTAGCCCATAGATCAAGACCATAAGGGGAGGGAAACATAAGGGTCAGACTGAGTCGAAACCAAAGGCCAGGCAGAACAGCTCTGTCTTGCAGGCCCTGCAGAAAGATGTCAAGTCCTGGAGGCCTTGGTCTCTTGTGACAGAGCATTCCACCAAGCTGGGGCCAGTACTGAAAAGGCCCTGGCCCTAGTTGAGACCAATCTAACCACCTTGTGACCTAGGACCTCCAAAATGTTGTCATTTGTAGCCCTTAAGGTCCTCCGTGGGGCATACCAGGAGAGATGGTCCTGTAGGTATGTGGGTCCTAGGCCATGGGTCCAGGGACAGTCCCGGATTTACAGAAGCCACCCCAGTTTCTGATTTGATCCCAAAATGCCCCGCTTTTCCTTAGAACATCCCTATTTTCACCAGCAAAATGTTGGAGGGTATTGATAAGACCTCCTTTTGTGGGAGAAATGTTGGCAGGTATGGAGTTATGTGACCCCCGAGCCAAGGAAGTAAGATACAATGTTTAGAAGACATCTGAAGGTAGCCATATATGGGGAAGGTTTTTTAATGTTTAATGTTTTATTATGTTTTTATATAGGTTGGAAGCCACCCAGAGTGGCTGGGATGGGCGGGATATAAATACAGTGATACCTCGCAAGACGAATGCCTCGCAAGAAGAAAAACTCGCAAGACGAGTTTTTCGTTTTTTGAGTTGCTTTGCAAGACGAATTTCCCTATGGGCTTGCTTCGCAAGACGAAAAACGAAAACGTCTTGCAAGTTTGTTTCCTTTTTCTTAAAACCGTTAATACCCAGGGTGACTTCGAGGAGCAACTCATAGCACGCGGTGTGGTAGCCTTTTTTGAGGTTTTTGAAGACTTTGGTGATTTTGAAGACTTTGGGAAACCGTGCTTCGCAAGACGAAAAACTCGCAAGACGACAAAACTCGCAGAACGAATTAATTTCGTCTTGCGAGGCACCACTGTAATAAAATTATTAGTAGTAGCATTGAACAGAATGTCCCTATTTTCACGGGAGAAATGTCAGAGTATGCATTGAACTATGTGGACCAATGGGGGGGGCCAGAACAGAACTCTCAGCGCAATCCTGTGCATGTCTACTCAAAAGCAACTTCCACTGATTTCAATGGGGCTCTCTCCCCCATAAGTGGGTTTAGGGCTGGAGCATGAACCTTTCTGCTTCGACATTTTCCTTCTCATGAAATTCCTTCACCTCTGACAACAGACCACCTCCATCAGTTATGGATTTTGAAGAGAAGGCAGGCAGGTTGGCTGCCCCCCTGACATACTAAGTGTCACTTCCTGAACAATGACAGCTTCCTCTTCAGGAAAAGGATTATTCTGTGGCTGGCTGTTTCTCACATGAAATGAGGTGGGTTGTTTAATGGGTCAGAAAAAAAGCAGTCCATTATCTTTCCCAGCGAGTCCCTGAGCTCTTCAAGGTTACAGTTACAGTCCGTGCATTTAATGCCCTCAAGGCTATTATCATTATTTTGTGTGATATTGTTCCCTTTTAGATGGAACTTTAGACACCTCAGATTACATGCTTGTAAATTCCGCTTTCACATTACCAGCCATGTGTATAAAATAACAGGGACTCCTTTACAATAGGAGAAACCTCTCTCTCTCTTTGCTCTCACTTAAGGGAAGGTGAAAAACTGGCACCTGCCGACAATATTTCTCTCTTTTTTCCCATGTAATGCTTCTCTTTCTCAAACTTGTTTCAGGCCCATTGCCAAACCTAAGTGCACTGGGGATTTGCAGAGCATCCGTTTTTTCTGGAGCAGACCCACATAGTTGTGTAGCAAGCCCTCAAATCATGCTTTCTCTGTGTTTGTGCTGTTAGTGTGCCCTAAATCTGTGCCTAAATATGGATGTCTTCTGCAAACGTACCGATCTGGCAAGCGGCGTCACAGCTTTCTTGCTCCAAGGGTTCGGGATTAAGGCTCGCGTAATGCACAGAGGGACTAATTAGTTATGGAGATGAAGAGACGACAGCAGTCCACGCTACCTCTTGAAATGCCATTTGCAATCTATGCATAAAATAAACATTTAGAGGAATACTACCCTTTCTACATTAGCGCTTAACTAGAGAAGACTGTGAGGGATTGTGATCCGATCATCTGCCATTTCATTTTTTGCTCTGTTTTGTTTTGTTTAAAAGGGACAAAAGCAGCCATGGATAAGGAAATAGCCCCGGGTGGGGAGGCAGTTAACCCTTTGCATTCTTCAGTTTTCTTCATCTGAATCGCCTCCTTGAGCTGCTATTTTCTCAGTGAACCAAAACATACATCATAATGGTACATTTTAAAAGGGGAGGGATTTTATTATCATCATCATACGTTAGTTGCTTTTTACCAAAAAAAAAAAAAAATGCCTCAAAGCAACTTAACAGCAAGATAAAATGCAAACAAAGTTTTTTTTATTAAAAAAAACCAATTAAAATGATCATCTAACAATACATTATGGCCAAGCCCTACTCATACCCACTAAAACATGAGCAGGGCAGATGATCTATCATGGCCGTGTCCAATTGCATTTTTATACAGAAATATTTTAGATTGCTACAATTCCATTCTAAAACTTTGAAATATCCCTCCAATGGCATGCTGCCTCATTTCAGGCCTCAGTCCAGTGGGCATCTACGCAATTCAGCAGAGAAGGTGAAGGAACCCCAATTATCATAAAGATTCTCAGTCTTCCAGGCTTGAGTCCTGTGGTGCCTTAACAATAAGCAGATATTTGCAGGCTTGTGTCATTTGCATAATTTATGCAAGTTGCAGAATTTATCTTTTTTTGCAGCAGAATTATTCAACTTTTGTTACTGGAGACTTATTTGAAAGGGGCTGTCTATAAATTATGGCATATTTCTAGAGGGGGGGGTTTGGGGGGAGGGGTATTTTAAAAACACTTCTAAACATCTGCATCTCATATTTCTATTATAGATGCCTGCCCACCCTCAAAAGCATGTCCCACATCTTATGACATTCCCATTCCCCTAACAGAATTGGAGCAAAAGGGGGGGGGGTGAATGGCAAGTCGTAAGAAATGCACAGGAAATAGCGGAAATCAAAGGAAGGTGCCTCTTAGCCCTCAGGAAAATGGTTGTGCCCACGAAATAAATGCAAACGGGGATAAGGAAAGTTAAAAGGTGTTGATATGGCAGAAGCTAGTATGATTGGGAGGGGGGATTTTTCTGCCTGAGGACCAAATGCCAGTGATGGGTGAGAGCCACAGGAAAATATGGGTGGAGCAACTGATGTATATTTTAGCTTTGTACAGTAGGCTGGTTCCTACAAGGAAATAAACAACTATCTGACTTTTAGAAGACATCTGAAGGCAGCCCTGTTTAGAGAAGTTTTTAATGTTTGACGTTTTATTGTGTTTTTAATATTCTGTTGGGCTGCCCAGGGTGGCTGGGGAACCCCAGCCAGATGGGTGGGGTATAAATAAATTACTATTATTATTATTATTATTATTATTATTATTATTTTTACTACTACTACACACCCCTCTGTCTTCCATCCAGATGAGAAAGCAAAATTATCAGGGTCCAAGGACACATCCCAGCTAGGCAAAAACTCTCAAGATGAAGTAAGGCTGGGGAGATGCAAGGCCCAAGGAGAGGCAAGTTATTTTGCATTTCATGTTGATGTTTGCTTTTGATTGTTTCGCTTCCTTTGAAGAGCAAAGTATAAATGCTTTAAGTAAATAAAACAACATGCTTTAGGTGAAGGCTAAAACAAGCAGAATGTTGGAAGCCCTGTAGCTCAGAGGCAGAGCACATACTTTGCCCAAACAAAAGCCTTGGGTTCAGTTCTTGGCAGCTTCACTTATATGGAACAGCAGTTGATGGGAAAGGCTACTGCTAGCAAGAGAAATAATACTGTACTAAACAGACAAATCTGGGACGCGGGTAGCGCTGTGGGTAAAAGCCTCAGCGCCTAGGGCTTGCTGATCGAAAGGTCGGTGGTTCGAATCCCCGCGGCGGGGTGCGCTCCCGTTGCTCGGTCCCAGCGCCTGCCAACCTAGCAGTTCGAAAGCACCCCCGGGTGCAAGTAGATAAATAGGGACTGCTTACTAGCGGGAAGGTAAACGGCGTTTCCGTGTGCTGCGCTGGCTCGCCAGATGCAGCTTGTCACGCTGGCCACGTGACCTGGAAGTGTCTCTGGACAGCGCTGGCCCCCGGCCTCTTGAGTGAGATGGGCGCACAACCCTAGAGTCTGTCAAGACTGGCCCGAAAGGGCAGGGGTACCTTTACCTTTACCTTTAAACAGACAAATAACTGGATATGGTGTAAGGCAACTTGCACTATTCCTAAAATCTCCAAGATGAGCATAAGACCTGAGGCTCCTCAAAGACGCCCTGTTTATTCATCATTCACCCTCATTCGTTTGCACAAGCTTTTGCAGTAGTTGGGAAATATCTGGTCCTAATTGAACATTTGTTCTCATCTATTTACAGCGCTGTTATACAAAAATGCGCAGCCATCCTGATTTGCTTGCAGGGTGTTTACACATCTTCCCATTAATAGTTCAATTTTCAGTGCATTTCCCCTTCAAGGCTGTATGTTCAGAAGTGTATTTTGTTACCATTTTGAACTAGGTGTGCAAAAGTATATTTGTTGCCTCAGTGGATGCTTCCATCCACTTTGTGCAAACTTAAATTCCCAGGATCTGCTGGAGTCCCTCCCACAATATAGTGAGGAGCTTCCTTCACTTTCTCCTTTCCCCAGTCCTAAATTCAGATCTCCACATTTCTGCAGCAATTTGCAATATTTATTTGGGCAGGGGGATTTAAATGAAAACCCATCAGCCTTTTAGTGCAAATTTCTCTTTATAGACACTTGGAGTGGGCAAGGATCTCCTAAAATTCTTGGGTGCCATGTTCTCCCCATAACTTCTGAAATTAGTAAATGTGGGATCTGAAGTCAAGTCAGCTTCCCCTGGAGCTCTGCTTAGAGAAGTGCCATCAAAGAACAAAGTCAAGTGATAGCAGAATCATTATCCTTGTAGAAGGTGAGACATTGAGTGTCAGACACAGAGGGGGGGGGAGTCCCTCCCTCATCTGTGTATCTGTTAGCAAAAGGCAAAAGAAGAATTGAGAGGGGAAAGTTGCCAGGGCGTGATATCACCACAGGAAAAAGTGTCTTTCACAGGAGGCTCTTGAATTAGAGGTTGCCAGGGTGATGGGGGGGGAGAGTTCTGGAAGCAGAAGTGGAGGAGTTGTCATCTGCAAAGGCTGCTGGGAAGAAGGAAGAAGAAGAAGTGGGAAGAGCTCAATATGGAATGGCGAGAGGAGGCTATTCCAAGAGACCAGGGTACATGGCAGACTGCTGCATTGGACACCCAAGCTGGCTGAAACCATGAGAGGAGCAACGAGAGACACTCTTGGGGTGCAATGTTCTGCACCCCATCCATCAAGACTCAGGTTGTAAATATGTGTAAAATAAACCATACAATGGTACCTCGGTTTAAGAACAGTCCTGTTTATTAACTATTTGGTTTACGAGCTC
Source organism: Podarcis pityusensis (assembly GCF_964106645.2). Taxonomy (NCBI): domain Eukaryota; kingdom Metazoa; phylum Chordata; class Lepidosauria; order Squamata; family Lacertidae; genus Podarcis; species Podarcis pityusensis. The sequence goes on from NC_138040.1 coordinate 37,919,345, forward strand.
CGCAAAACCAGAAGTAGTGTCCCGGTTTGCAAACTTTACCTCGGTCTAAGAACGGAAGCCAAATGGTGGAAGGCCACCGGCAGTGGGAGGCCTCATTAGGGAAAGCGCACCTCGGTTTAAGAACGGTTTCAGTTTAAGAACAGTAAACCGAGGTACCACTGTTTTTCATAAAGACTCTAGTTTCAGCTGTGCCTCATCCCAAAGGAATACAAACTGGTTAAGTGCTAAGACTCCAGGAATCTTGCTACTGCTGGGCAGAAATTGGGGTGGCCTGGAACAATGCACATTTCGCAAGCAATTTTCCCTATTATAATGCATGCCATTGTTTTTAAGCGTATAATGTTCTTTTCACAAATGCATGCATTTTTTATGCAAACTATCTCCTGATACATGCATTTCCGTACCTATTGTTTGATTGGAGAACAGCATTGCAAAATTCAGATAAGTCTGAATTTCAAAGGATTGTTGTGCTCTGGTTTGGGTATCAGTTTGAAAATTGCAGACTGGGGTGCTTCTTGCCGAAATGCAAACAAAATCAGTTTTTCCCCCATCCCTGATCTGGAGGCAGCCTTAGCATTGTGCCAGCATCTTCCAGCCTGAATCTTAAAGCACACACTGTCCACCTGATGATCTAAGTTTAGCCTTGACATTCCGTTTTGCCCAGAAGAGTCTGCTCTGCACCCACTGAGTTTGTGTCTCGTCCCAATTAACATTGGCAGCCTTCTAACACCCATTAAGCAAACAATTTCCAGTGCGACGGTGAATGAAAACCTCGTATCACCCTGGAGCCAAGGGGGATATTGGCTTCATAGGGTCTCCTTGGTTCCACAGCACATGAAATTTAAAAAGTCAGGCTCATTCTTTCAGTCCTCCTCAATTCAATTTGAAGAGGTGCTGTGAGCTGCCGCCGAATATGCCGGAAGAGATAAATGGGCAAATCATGCCCTTTCTTGATGCTGCTCTTGGGTTAAAAAAGTTCTGGGACAATTCAATTGCTTTAAAATGTTTACCAGGTTCTCAGACAAGGGAGGTGTATTGTGCCTGTGGGGTCGTTTGTTTTCAAGTTAGCAAATATGTCTCCTCTCCTTCAGATGTTCCTCCTTAACTCAGCAGCTCAAGGAAGCATCTGTATTAGGTTTTATGTCTGGGTCCAGTGGAAACAAAGTGATATTGCTGAAGTGGGTGAAAGACAGCGTGCAGTCTAGCAGTGGCAGACCTCGGTGCCTCAAATTTCGGTGGCATCCTATGCAATGCCAAAATCTGGTGTGTCCTCCCCCCACCTCTCACCTTCCATGGGACCTGGGCGCACTCCCCTATATCTGCCTTTGAGTCCCCTAATGATGGGCCATTGGTCAATGTCATGTTGACCACCTACCGCAGGAGTAGGCAACCTATGGTCCTCAGTCAGTTGCTGGGCTCCAGCACCCGCTACCTGTGGCCTTGGTCATGCTTACTGGGATTAATGAGAGATGGAGTCCCACTATGTCAGTGGGGCGCATTGATGCTCCACTTCTGACCTAGCATCCCCTAGTTGATGGGATTCTTATAAAGACTGCAGAACAAAGTTGTCATGAGTCCCAAGGAAATGTCCCGGAGGGGCTGGTCAGATCATCAGGATGAAGGATAGGAGGAGCAAGAGGAATTGCCAGCTGACAAAGCTGGAAGGGACCCAGCAGAATAAGCTGAGACGAATTATGCTTATTATGTACATTATGTCTACTGTATATGAAAAATCACAGAGCGAGAATTTGAAGGGACCCAATGGTCATCTAGTCCAACCCCCCTGCAATACAGGAATGATGTGGGGCCTGAACTCATAACCCTAAGATTAATATGTATACTATACAGACAGATGCTCCAGTCCACAGTTCTAGTGGCTCAGCACCTGGGCAGGTGAATACAGAGCCAACAATTTCTGGCTTTAGCCTTTGTGACAGCGGATCATGACTGTGTAGTAACCTGTGTCAGGAGTTCAGCCTACACTCAAATAGGACCCTGGCAGAGACACATGCCTGACTGGCATGTTCTCTCCCTCCTGGTCGATTGTTCGGGAGCTTCAAAAGCTTTCTTCAGCCTGAACATCACAGCGACCGATGCCAACCGACACCGGCACACTTAGGGATCCACAGCGTTTGCACATCATGCGTAACAGACCTCAGCAACTCAGCATTTTGGCTAATCTACTTTATTTACATATAAACACACACGGAGCACTGCAACATGGCTCCTTTTCTCTAGCATCAGACAGCAAAGAGAGAAAACAAAGGACAATAGTCCCACTTCGCGGAACACAGTAACACAAACAGGAATTCTAACAACCTGCTTCTGCCACTAGTGGTTCCAGCAGAGTGTGGGCAATTGGTATTCCATTGCATATGCTACTCTTCCACTTCCTTGGCTCCCTGCTGAGCTATGTAGCCCATCCCCGGTTAGGACTGGGGATGGCAAATCTGTCAGTTGCCAGTCCTAAACTAAGTTCTCCGTATCACTGCATCAGTTTGTGCTAGAAAGATAGATAGTCCTCCTGAAAATTCATTCAGCATTTTAGTGCACATTTCTCTTAATAAACACATTTTTGTGTACTTGATATACCCAGTTTTGCAAAGCCATTCCCCCCCAATGTAATGTTATGTTATTTTCATTAATATATGCATTTTAATGCATATTGTTGATTGGAGAACTGCATTACAAAAATCAGCTCATGTTAATTTCAAAGGATGGCTGTTTTGATTCACATATTGTTTTGGAAAGTGAATTGGGTGCAGTCTTAACCATATCAATGCAGTCTTAACCATATCAAATTTCTCCCCCATCACCAGTTCAGATGTTCCAGTCTAACTCTCCATGGGGTGTCAGATGTGAGCATGAGAGTGGTCCCAAGATGCCCCACAGGCTATGGGGCCTAAATAATGGCCCAAGGACGGAGGTGTTGAACGGATGTGGAACAACAAGATCTCATTGCCATGCAAATCCTGTGAGCCTGCTGACTAATAAGCCTTTGGTGTCATCGCTGTACTGCATGAAAGAATGAGGTTCAGGTGGAGAACAAGGCGACGGGAAAGATGGAGAATAGAGGACAGCTTATATTTGTGTAAAATTACAGGTGTGTGCTAGAGGGTGTCAAAACAACTTGGGCTGCAGGAGCACATCAATGGAAGCAAGGCATTTGCTGTCGGCACACCTCTGGTCTCTGCACCAGGTAATTATGGTTACTCCGAAAAAGTCATCAGCTGCCTATAGCAGATCACTGAACCTGAAAAGTTATTGGTTTCATATCACTGCTTGCTCTTTCTGCCAGAAGATTGCTGATTACACTGATACAGCCCTGTTTGGCTTGCGAGGGTATTGGATTACTATGGCAACTATGCCATTCTTTAGGTCCAGAAGGTCAAATCCCCAGAGGTGTTCCCACGTGGTTGAAGCAGCCGTTTCTGCAAACCCCGAAATGAAGCAAAAGACAATTTCTCAATCTCCTTCAACCTCAGCCAGGGAATAAGTCTTCCTAGGCTCAGTGGGACTTACTTCTTACTTTGCTAGGGCCTGAACTGGGTAGCTTAGCACCCATGGATTTAGGGGATTAGGCTAGTCCCCTAAATGCTCCCCTGACACCTCCTTCCCAAAGGCCTGCAGTATTATTATTATTATTATTAATAATAATAATAATAATAATACTGATATTTCCCACCTTTTCCCAGTCTGGGACTCAAGGTGGCTTACCCGGATAAAACTAGAAAATACTATAATTAAAATGTAATTAAGCATTAATAAGATTAAAAAGAGCCATTAAACATGTAGACCAAACAGCACAACTACAGCCCTTTCCTCAAAAACAGTCAGTCCTCAAAGACCTGTTGGACTAGAAAGATCTTCCCCCGCCAGCAGGAGGACAGCAAAGGGTGGAGCCAGTCTAATTCTCTAGGAAGGGAGTCCCAAAGTCCAGGAGCAGCCACCAAATTCTGGCTTTCTCCTTGTAGGTTTTGGACTTGTCAGGGAGAGGCTGGAGAATGTGCACTGCCCTGTATATAAAGTCATCACCCTCTGGGGGTTTCCATTGCACACAGGAAGCAGGCGAACCTTCTTGTACCCCCCAAAAATTGCATAGCAATGAATAAACCAAGCTCTTTGCATTCTTCGTGTCCTAGAGAGTGCTCTCCACCCTTTGCACACCAGCTCTTGCTATTTGGTTTTGCACTTTGCTAATTATGTGATTAGGGACGCAGGTGGCGCTGTGGGTTAAACCACAGAGCCTAGGACTTGCCGATCAGAAGGTCGGCAGTTTGAATCCATGCAAAGGGGTGAGCTCCCGTTGCTCAGTTTCTGCTCCTGCCAACCTAGCAGCTCAAAAGCACGTCAAAGTGCAAGTAGATAAATAGGTACCGCTCCGGCAGGAAGGTAAATGGTGCTTCCGTGTGCTGCTCTGGTTCGCCAGAAGCGGCTTAGTCATGCTGGCCACATGACCTGGAAGCTGTACACCGGCTCCCTCGGCCAATAAAGCGAGATGAGCGCCGCAACCCCAGAGTCGTCCGCGACTGGACTTAAGTGTCAGGGGTCCCTTTACCTTTACCTAATTATGTGATTGCCACTGCTGACAATGAGAAAATCAAAACTCCATGCTGCCTTTCAGACAGCATTTTAGGACTCTGTGCAAAAGAGGCTGGCTGAAACACTGTGCTTTGGGTGCTAAGAACAAGTGGATTTGCTTTGCTTCCAGTAGCCGCCTCCCCCTCCCCTTCACTGTTTCCCCCCTGAGATGAGAATGTTTGCAAAAGCTTAATAAAGCAGGAAATAGAACAGGTGGGGAAGGAGACATCAATTATTATCAAGACTGAGGATCCTAAATGATTGCTGCCACTGAGCGAAAGCAAACGGAACAGGCCTTCCATTGCAGATAAATCACCCTGGGTCAGCTTTCCAGGGACTCTTGGCTCTTTTATAGCAGAGTATTTGTAGCCATGTTGGATGGACATAACACAAAACAGAAAATATATGAGCCTTTACATTTATTTACTGGACCTTTTGGTGGTTATTTGCAGGGCAAAGCGTTTTCAGCTGGACAGTCCCTTTTGGGTGGAGCCAGAGACAAAAGTGGGTGGAGCAATAAATGTAATTAATAATAATAATGATTAACAATAATGATTAATAATAATAATGATGATAATAATGTTACCTTTGTACAGCAGGACAGCTTCTACACACAAATTATTCTCCATCCACACAAGCAAAATGTATTATCAGAGCTCAAAGACACATTCCAACCCAAAGAGCCAAGTTTTAGACATTCCCCCCCCCCCCGCTGGATTTTAACTGATTTTATATCTACTGTGCTGGTTTTTGTATTTTTACTGTTGCTGTGATAATTGCTTTTGTTTCTAATGTTTCATTATCTGTTTTATAGCTGCTCTATGGTTCCCTTTCGTAGGCTATCCTGAAAATCTAGATTAATAAAATTATGGGTTTTTTAAAAAGGGGTGGGAGCAAAGCAGGTAGGAATTATTATTATTATTAATTTTTTTTTAAAGACACATTCCAGCCAGGCAAAAATGCTTGGAGTTGCAAAGTCAGGACAGTGAGGGGTATGAGCTGGAGAGCATTTCAAGGGCCAGAGAGAGAGATCTGGAGGCCGCATTTAGCTTCCCCACCCTCGGACTATATCCTGCAGATCAGTATTAGAACTTGATTATGCCCCCAGTCAATGTAGCAATGCTGCTTCCCCACCCCCAACCCCATCAGCACCCCCAAGTATGGAAAAATCTGGGAAATGAAAAGGTGAGAGTCCCGCCAATTTTCCAGAAATCCTTCAGCGTTTCCCAATTAGGCATTTATTACTTCTACCACGGAAACCATCAAAGGGGTCTCTGTGATTCTGTGTATGGTTGTGTGTGTTTTTTGTTGTTGCAATAATGCCACAGGGAGCTTTTAATTGAAATCAACGGCAGCTTTTTAAACTGTGTTTCACACTGGAGGAAAACAACAGAAGACACCACCAGAAGAGGAGCATTAAACAAAGGGGGGGACACACACATGAGAAAGGAGTGGGGAAGGAAAGAAAATCAGAAGAATAAATTTACGGTAGCCAGGAATGGAATCGTTACACTGCAGCAAAGCTCTTCTCCCTTTCCCTCATATTGACTGTAACCACGAATGGGGGGGCAGTTAAACAACCAAAAAAAAATCCTAAGTCCCAATCACAGCTTCATGTGGGGCAATGTCACAAGCACCATACATACAAAGAGGCTCAGAAAAGCAGTCTGTAAAATTGTAGCAATAAGCAGACATCATGTATCGTACTGTTTCCTCTGACAATCCAATACAGTGGTACCTCTGGTTAAGAACTTAATTCGTTCTGAAGGTCCTTCTTAACTTGAAACTGTTCTTAACCTGAGGTACCACTTTAGCTAATGGAGCCTCCCTCTAATTCCGCACCACAGCTGCGCAATTTCTGTTCTCATCCTGAAGTAAAGTTCTTAATCTGAGGTATTATTTCTGGGTTAGTGGAGTCTGTAACCTGAAGTACCACTGTAGAAATGTTATGTACTGAGTTGAATAGGATCCAAAATGCAGCAGTCTGATTGGTCCTAGAACAATAGTACTTTCCCAACCAATACATGAACCAAAACACAAGCAAACCTAATCCTTGATCCCAAGAAACATAATGGAAAATTTGGTTATGGTATCTTTAAGAGGTGACCAAATGCATGGTGAACTACGAATTTACTAAAATATATGAAACAATTGACCTCATGTAACAGAACTCTGGTTTTCCCAGTAGTGATGTATGGAAGTGAGAGCAGGACCATAAAGAAGGCTGATCGCCGAAGAATTGATACTTTTGAATTATGGTGCTGGAGGCGACTCTTGAGAGTCCCATGGACTGCAAGAAGATCAAACCTATCCATTCTTAAGGAAATCAACCCTGAGTGCTCACTGGAAGGACAAATCCTGAAGCTGAGGCTCTAATACTTTGGCCACCTCATGAGAAGAGAAGACTCCCAGAAAAGACCCTGATGTTGGGAAAGATGGAGGGCACAAGGAGAAGGAGACGACAGAGGACAAGATGGTTGGACAGTGTTCTCGAAGCTACAAACATGAGTCTGACCGAACTGCGGGAGGCAGTGGAAGACAGGAGTGCCTGACGTGCTCTGGTCCAAGGGGTCACGAAGAGTCGGACACGACTAAACAACTAAACAACAACAACAACAAACAGAACTCTACTGTTGTGTCTCAAATATTTCACCACAGATCTAAGCTCTTGCACTTGCTTCAATTTCCTTGTCCATTTCGGTCTTAGCAGTTATTATCATAAGAAAACCTGTAGGTTAAGAGAATCAGATTTTCCTCTCTTCCACTCAGCCCCAGCCCACCTCCCCAATGAGACCTGCTTTTGCTTTAAGTTTCCAGTCTGGGCACTTAATATCGGGCCATTAATGCACCTCGAATCTCACTGGCATAAAACAAGTGTCCTGGAGGGGTAACGTGAAAAATGGTGACAGAGATCAGAAGTGATCAGGAGGCAGGCTGGAGCCTCGGTGCTCAGTGGGAAAGTGATTAATGAAAGTCCCCCCCACCGCCATCTATTCCCGTCTTTGCAAAAGAGGAAACCAGAGAGCTTGACAAGAACAAGCACTTCTCGTGCAAAGAGGGTAATCGCAGGAATGATACGTCTCCAGGAGATTCCCGAGGTCTTGCCTGCCCATAATAAATTGCCCTTGTCGCTTCCAGGAAACTTATGAAGAAAGATGGCAAAAGCTGGAGATGCACAGGCAGAATAAAAGACTCCCCTTCCTCGCGAAGAATTTCAAAGACGCCGCTCGGCACTCGCCTGGATACAGTCAAAGATCTGACTTTAAATTTCAGATTTATTCATTTGCATGGTGGCGGCTGCAATTTATATAACCCCATTTATGCACATGGGACCTTACGCATTTGACAGACCACTTCTGCAAGGCCTTACAGCAAGGATGGGTGTGGGGACCTCAGACCCCAACATCTCTGTCTGGTCCTTGAAATGTTGCCATGTCACACACCCAAACGTTTTAGCATGGCTCTTGCTTGCCTGGGTGGAAGATAGAAGGGGTTGTGTGAGTATGGGTAGAAGCTACCATACTGTACAAAGATAAAACTCAACATTCATTGCTCCACCCAATTTTGCCTCTGGTCCACCTACCACTAGCATAGAATTGCAGAGTTGGAAGGGACGGCAATTTGTTCTGTCAAAATACTGGGTGGGGTGGAGCGGTTGGGGTGATTCCCCCCGCCTCCAGTACTGAAGTGACTTCAGAACAATCCATTGCAATCTACTGCAGCCTAACAGGATGGCCGCTCTTGAATTCGTCTTCTTCTACTTCTTATTATTTATTTAAATTTTATTAACATATAAAACACATACATATACATTTACACAATTACACAATACACGTACATAACACACTACCTTATATTCATAACATAAAACATGCCTACATTACTCTATATAATACCTGCCTATACTGTACATATCAACATACCTACACACCTACCCCACACGGACACCCACCAAGTGACTTGACTTCCAGCCGTTCTTGTTGCACTACTTTATTTTTCCAACTAGTTTAAATGCATTTCATTACTTCTTTAATCTCTTCTTCTATCTTAACTTTACTCTCCTTTCACTCCAATCATTTTCTGGATTCACTCAATATTTGTCAGAAGTTCTACTTTTTCCACATAAATTTTGATGTATTCCTTAAAGATAGCCCACTCTTTATTCACTTTTTGTACCGTATCTCCTCTTATCCCCCCTGTTAGTTCAGCAATATGGAAATATTCCATCATTTTAGTAACCAGTCTGTTTTAGTTGGGACGCTGCTGCTCTTGAATTTGTCACACACATACCCATGAATTTGTAAGTCTGTCTGTGCTTGGCTACCCAGAGCTTAAATACATGAACTTTCATATACCCTTTCAATCTCAGGGTCAAGAGTTTGAATCCCATGTTGGGAAAAAGATTCCTGCATTTCAGAGGTTTGGACTAGATGACTCTCATGGCCCCTCTATGATTCTATTTAAGAACAACTCGGACAGCAGCACTTCCTGGGGACGCAAAAAACGTGCGGAAGGAAAACCCTACAATTGAAGTGGCTGTTTGCAGGTTGCTGGTAAGAAGTGTTGATATTTGCAGATGGCAAAAGGTGTGAGAATCTGGTCCTATTAATTAAGACCAGCTCCCATTAACACCCCAATGGGAAAGAAAGTTGACTTTAGATAGCATTCTTTTTTATTTTTTTTATTTTTAGAAAATCTTTATTAATTTTCACACAGACAAATATACATAACACATAATACAAAAGAATAAATGAATAAAATGAATAAAAACAATAAAGTAAGAAAAGTTAGAAAAACAAACAAACAAATACAATATATTACATTTACATAACAAATTAAAATATGTAACTTCCAATAATTCTCGTTATACTACTTATGTTATCTGTATTCCTTGCACAGATTTATATTGTTTTATTTTGCATATAGATATATAATCCACTATTACATTTTGAATAATTCTTGGTTATCAGTATCACTCTATTTCTGCAAGTCTCTTATTGTTCGTACAGTACGTTTTCAAGTATTCTTTATATATTTTCCATTTCCCTAAATACCTTTTGGTTTGACATTCCTCTAAGTTTTCCAGTCAATTTTGCTAGTTAAAGGTATTCTATCATAAGAATTTGCCACTCTGTGATCGTTGGTAAGGTTTCATTTTTCCAATTTCTTGTCACTATTATTCTGGCTGATAGCATTCTCAGGGGCACTGTGTCCCATTTTGCTGCTCGAGGTGAAATGGGAACTACGGCTTTGTCCTGTTCCTACTGCTCCTGCCACTACATACCTGGGGGAATGTTCAGGGATGCAGGAGAGGATATATTGTTTGGTTATAGCCTTAACAAGTTCACAATTTAGCAGAGTAACATTCCCCTTTTTAAACTTGCAGCGGATGCGTTTGCTCAGGCTCGCTAAAGCCTCTATAATAACTGTTCTGGTATTTCCCCCTTATTCCCTCATGAAAGGTAAGACATGACACAGTCTTTTATAAAAGTATAAAAAGAGTTTACTCACATTCGGTTCACAATTGCCCAGAAGGCAGACTTAGCTTAGAAAAGTAACATACACCTGGAAACTATCTCATAAGGAGACAGTCCCTTTGTCCTCTCTTTGGCTAAGCAGATGTTGCTTCTTCGATGCATGTAGTCAAAAAGAGAGAGATGGCTGCCCTACCCTGTGCTTTTGTCCTTACCTGCACAGGTGAGGCCACACCCACCTCTAGTCACATGCAGAGGAAGTCTGTCCCAGCCCAGAAGGAAACAGGAAGTTTACCTGCTGGCTGGACAAACATTCCTCCCCATGTGTAAACATGTTCACTCTAGGAATGTTGTACTTGACTGCTCTTGTGTTTCACATCCCACAATACCTGCTCCTGCTGTTGCCATCAGCTCTGCCGCCACCCTACACCCTGCCTCATTCACCTCTGGCAGAGAAGCAGCACCACCATCCTTGCCAATTGGGGGCAAGACTGTGCCAATTTTGCACAGCTTCAGATGAGATCTTGCCCCAGTGGCCACAACCTTTCCCCCAATTGGTGCCAGTGGTGCTTCTCTGCCACTGGTGGAGGTGACAGGGCAGGCAGGTCCCCCCTGGGCATGCCACCTGGGGGGGCACCTGCCAGCTGAAGTAGCAGCCTCATTTGCCTCAAGGCTGGGCTGGCTCTGAGCATCCCTAATTTATGTATGCAGTTGTTCCTTTTGAAAGCCCCAAGTCTTACAGAGGTCAGATCTAGTCTCCTCTTATCTGCTTCCTTCTGTCTACACATGGTCAGGACTTTTGTCCTCCATGACCTTTTCTGCTCTTAATTATAAATCAGCTTCTCACAAAAAGCCCATTGATGGAAAAGAGCTTTCTCACACCTGTACTGTGTTTCCTGTGTTGAAAGGTTACAGCTCTTAGAAGAAGATCTCATGACATCTGCTGATGGGCTTTGCCCTTTCTGAGACTCAATTATCAACTCCAATTTGTTTTTCCTTCGTTATATATATCCTTTCCCCTTCTGAAACACTTGGTGCTGCCTGATTTGGTTTCTTCTCTCTGTGTGTCACTCTTTCTCTCTGTCTCCGTCTCTCTTTGTTGCTACTGCAGAAGCACAATTCCCAGGCTTCCTTGGAAGGGGGATTTAATTTATGGTGTGCTTGCATTGTAAAAAGCACAGGTGAATAACAAGGACTGGGCATGTTTAGCCTGGAGAAGAGGAGGTTAAGGGGTGATATGATAGCCAAGTTCAAATATATAAAAGGATGTCACATAGAGGAGGGAGAAAGGTTGTTTTCTGCTGCTCCAGAGAAGCGGACACGGAGCAATGGATCCAAACTACAAGAAAGAAGATTCCACCTAAACATTAGGAAGAACTTCCTGACAGTAAGAGCTGTTCGACAGTGGAATTTGCTGCCAAGGAGTGTGGTGGAGTCTCCTTCTTTGGAGGTCTTTAAGCAGAGGCTTGACAACCATATGTCAGGAGTGCTCTGATGGTGTTTCCTGCTTGGCAGGGGGTTGGACTCGATGGCCCTTGTGGTCTCTTCCAACTCTATGATTCTATGATTCTATGACTTTGCCTAGTGCCTGAAAGGTAGCAAAGATGGCACCAGGCAGAGAGTCCCACAACTGGGGTACCACCATCACCCCTACGGAAGAGGCCATTTCCCTTGCCTACTTGCCTAAATTCAGAAGACTGAAGCACAAGCAAGATGTTTGAAATGAAGGCTAAGCAGATATTTTCAGCTGTGTTTTTTTCACCATTGAGGAGGAGCAAAAAGAAATAGCCTGCAAAATAAGGAGTCAGTTGAGAGGTGATGCTTGATATAATGGGGTTGATTCTTGGTGTGGAGCTACACACAGGGGGGGAAACCACTATAAATAAGTCAGAAATCAAATCATCATAACAAAAGGGGGGGGGGGGAATCCTATGTAAAAACACTATAGAAAAGTTTTGTGCTCTCTGGTGCCATCTGGTGTTACATGTTTATAATGCATTCAGATCACTTTTTTTTTACTGTCTCATCTTAAAAAAACCCAGCCCAAAATATTATGAGATGGTCAATTTTTTGCAGCTTCACACCTTTCTCTAGCCTCTTGTGCTTCCTGAAATAACAGTTGGAGGATAGAACAGGCTTTCTAGGAAGTGTGGCTGCTCTGGAAGATGCCTGCTATGCACTGGAGAGCACTGGGGATTTGAAGGAGAAGGAGAACACACTTGGTAAACACTCTATGAGAAGTGGCCTCTGAAGAAAATCTCACTTGCCTCTACCCTGTGATGGAGGGACTTTGGGTCAGCCTCCTGGAGGGCTTGGCTACGAATTAGCTGGGTGGTTAGCAGTTTGCCAGGCAGGGCAAGCCATATTATTTCCCTTAGAGGAGAAGAAAAAGATTCTAGAAGGGGGCTGGAAGTGCTTTACTGGTTAGGCAAAGCAAACCGCCATTCAAGGAGGAATCAGTTTAATAGAGGCAGGTTTAAAGTAGACATTTTAAGTGAAGTTCTGATTTAGACATTGTGCCTTATAAGAGAAACCGTTAAGCTTTAACCCTTATCCAGTGTGTTTAAATAAAATTCCAGTTTTATTTTGAATGTTCCTCAACCTTCCTTTGGTCTTCTGGTTGAGGGATAAGTGGTCATAGTTTTACAAAGAACCATGGACCACTCAAATACCACTGGCAAGGAGTGTCTCAGTTTTAAAGCGCCCCCAAACCCAGTTGTGTTATTTTACTCCCATCTTTATCGAGGGAGTTTGCCAAACTGCACTTCAAAAGCGAAAGGTTTTTTTTGCAAACTTGCACAATTCATCTCTGCAACTCACTATGAAGGGAGAGAGAAAATTAAATTAGATGCAGAAGACGCAAGAGGCACATTTGCAATGCCTGCCTGGGCACAATTCAATAGGAAGGTTTCCTCTGCTGTGGAAGCTACCCCAGAGGACCGAGCCTTTTTGCAGCTCCCAGTTGTGAGAGTGGGGTGAGCCCTGAAGCATATCACTGAGGATTGTGCCCTTAAATTGCTATAGAAATGATTAGTCATAAAATCCTCCCCCAAGATGCTTCCCATTCCCTCTTCCGTGCAGCTATGCTGAGCCTTTATTCTCCAAAGCCGTGACAGCTGTGCTAAGTCCTGTACTCCATCCCTGACAAAGGAAAAGCTTACCTCCTGATGGACGGGCCCAGCGCCTTCCCTGTGACATTTAAATCTTTCTTTGTACTCGACTCAGGGGGGTTGCTGTTAAAGAAGCCGGTGCGCTTGGGTGATTCCATTCCTGAGTGTGTTATTACAGCGAAAGGCTGTTTAAGACACAAAAATGTCACAGCGATAAAATATTCTCTGACAACAGGAAGGGCCTGGAGATGGAGCAGCGATGGATCGTGGGGTGAGAGGGATATTGTCTGGTGGGGAGGATAGTTCTTCCATCACTTGTTTGTGTTGTAATTTGCAGTTTATCGAGAGGGGAGATAACAATTGCAAGGGAAGCTACTTTTTACCAGTTCAGATGCCTCTGTTGCCCCCAGTGTTGCCTGCACTGAGTGGCTGTGTTAACAACGCTGGTTTTAGACAGGAGCAGTTTAAGGAAGAAGCATTACCCAGCCCTACCTGGCAATGGCAGGTATCAGACCTGAATCACCTTGCAAGCAAACCCTGTTCTGTGCTACTAACCCATGGCCTTTTGTTCTCAAATGCATGGAAATCTACAGAAATGAGCCCAGATGGATTTAACTGCACATATTATGGCTAGTAAAGGTAAAAAGGTAAAGGACCCCTGGACAGTTAAATCCAGTCAAAGGCGACTATGGGGTGAGGTGCTCATCTCGGTTTCAGGCTGAGGGAGCTGGCGTTTGTCCTGAGACAGCTTTCTGGGTCATGTGGACAGCAGGACTAAACTGCTTCTGGTGCAACGGAACACTGTGATGGAAACCAGAGCCCATGGAAATGCCATTTATCTTCCTGTCACAGCAGTATCTATTTATCTACTTGCACTGGCATGCCTTCGAACTGCTAGGTTGGCAGGAGCTGGGATAGAGCAACGGGAGCTCACCCCGTTACGGGGATTCGAATTGCCAACCTTCCGACTGGCAAGCCCAAGAGGCTCAGTGGTTTACACCGCAGCGCCACCCACAATTAGTATAGTTGATTTTGTAGAATTTGGGATGGTTGGGCAAGGGCAATAAAGCAGAGGGGAGACAGACTGTGATTATATTGGAGGAGATTTCCCTTTGTATGCCAATGGATCAGGGATTGGGAACATGTGGCCCTCCAGGTATGTAGATTGGGAGTGAGGAAGCTTTGTCAGTCAGGAGCAACCTTCCAAGAGTCACATGTCAACAATGTGCAGAGCCAGAGACAAAAAAAAAGTGGATGGAGCTACAGTGTGACTCTTCCCTTCAAACAACAAGCTACATTCCAGTCAAACAAAAGTCACAAGGTTCTACAATGTCTCTCTATATTCAGGCATGCAAAAGGCATGATAACAGTTGAAGAACATATTCCAGCCAGAAAACAGTACAGTGGTACCTCGGGTTACATACGCTTCAGGTTACATACGCTTCAGGTTACAGACTCCCCTAACCCAGAAATAATACCTCGGGTTAAGAACTTTGCTTCAGGATGAGAACAGAAATTGTGCTCTGGCAGCGCGGCAGCAGCAGGAGGCCCCATTAGCTAAAGTGGTGCTTCAGGTTAAGAACAGTTTCAGGTTAAGTACGGACCTCCGGAACGAATTAAGTTCATAACCCGAGGTACCACTGTACTCAAAAGAGGAAACAGAGCAGGACCAGTGAGTGATGGGGACTGGGGCAGGGACATTGCCTGGATAGATTCCCGAGGGCCATATAGAAATGCCTGAGGGACTGTATTCATCCCCTGGGCCAGACTCTCTAGATGACCATTCCTTAAGGACTGACAACTTTGCTAGTCTTTTCTACAGCACCTGCTCAACAGCAAAGATCAGCAGCGAGTGACTATTTCCCTTTCCCCCCATTATCTCTTCCGAGCCTATAAGCCTTGGTGAATTGTCATCACCAAAGGAACAGTGGGCTGATAAACTTGCTCTTGCGGGAATTTATCCGGCATCCCATCATCTCCCCTGAGCAACCACTGGGACCTGCTTTTCCGAGAGCCCAAATGATCACCAGCTGCTGCTGTTGAAATGCCACACTTTTTCTTTTTTGAGATCTGCTGGGGGAACTAGACATCTGTGTTAGAAGTTCCAGATGCAGAATTAGGAGGTGATCATTCATTCTTTGACAAGACTACAGCAGCCAGACGAGAAGCGACACAATGGAAAGCCTATCTATCAGGCTAAATGGCTGTGGCAAAGCAAGCCTCCCTTAGATCTGCTGAAACCCCCATTCCACACACCACAGAGTTCAGCGACAATTCACCTCCACCTCAGTGCAACAGACCACAGTCAAAGTATTATAGTGGGAGAGACAGGTGCCAACTAATGCATACCATGAGTGCTTGCTTAGCTGTCTTTTGCAAAAGAGCTGTAATAAATGGTCTCTGGTGCAAGACAAAAGATAAAAGGCACAGCAGCTATCATTCTCTGTTTGTTCTCTCTGGTTGCCCTGATCTAATTCAAAGTCAAGCACGGATCATCAAAAGTAAAATCTTTTTGCAAGAACAAATAAAAATTACAAATGTTTCTGCATTACATTTTTTTATCTCATCTTTCTTCTAGGGCAACAAAGGGAATCTCTGGCTTTTCGCATGTGGTTGCAGACCCCTTAGGCGTCCCAATTTAATCGGGACGTCCCAAATTTACAGATGCTGCCCTGGCTTCTGATCCCAATCTGGGATGCCCCAATTTTCACAGAGGCCACTCTTGGCCGTGTAGCATCTCACAACACAGCAAGGCCTGAAGGGTGAACTTCCAGAAGCCACTCTAGACTGCATGGCATCTTCAGAAGTCCTTGAACTCTCATAATGCCTGGATGGAGGATGGGTCTGGGAGGTGTCAAAACTAGTCTCCTGTTTTACAGTTGCTGCTCTGCTCACCTTGGCCTGTGGCCCCACCCACCTCTGGTATGTGGTTCTTAGAAAGTTGACCAGAAGAGAATGTGTTCCTTGTGCATGGTCTATGGTAGGGATCAGCAACCTTTTTCAGCCGTGGGCCGGACCATGTGGTGGGCCAGACTATATTTTGGAAAAAAATATAGAATTCCTATGCCCCACAAATAACCCAGAGATGCATTTTAAATAAAAGGACACATTCTACTCATGTAAAAACATGCTGATTCCTGGACCGTCCCCGGGCCAGAGTTAGAAGGCGATTGGGCCACATCTGGCCCTCAGGCCTTAAGTTGCCTGCCCCTAGTCTACGCAGTACACAGAACAGGAATGGGGAACCTGTGGCCTTTTGCATGTTCTTAGACTTGCATTCCTGTCAGCCCCCAGCCATCAGGAGGGCCACACATCTCCCATACTTGGCACAGATGAACTGACCCAGCTCTATCTGAGTGACAGAAGCAATGGCTTACAGCACAATCCTCTCACACTTAACTTTGTGTAAAAAAAAAAAAAAAAGGTAAAGGTAAAGGACCCCTGGATGGTTAAGTCCAGTCAAAGGCGACTATGGGGTTATGGCGCTCATCTCACTTTCAGGCTGATGGAGCTTGACATTTCTTCACAGACAGCTTTCTGGGTCAGGTGGCCAGCATGACTAAACTGTTTCTGCCGCAACGGGGCACTGTGATGGAAACCAGAGCAGCACACGGAAACGCCGTTTACCTTCCAGCCAGAGTGGTACCTATTTATCTACTTGCACTGGCATGCTTTCAAACTGCTAGGTTGGCAGAAGCTGGAACAGAGCAACGGGAGCTCACCCCGTCGCGGGGATTTGAACCGCCGACCTTCCGATCAGCAAGCCCAAGAGCATCAGTGGTTTAGACCACAGAGCCACCTGTGTCCCTTTGTGTTTGCACCACTGAGCATGGTATGACTTACTGTACTTCCCAATAAACAAGCATAAGATTTGACTGCACTGTATATCTGCCAGTTAATCTAGATACATTTATATCTCACCTTTGTTCCAAGGAGCTCAAGGCACCTTACAACACATTTTATCCTCACAGCAATCCTGTGCAGTAGGGCAAGCTAGGGACATGATTCATCCAATGGCACCAAAGGAGCTTCAGGGCTGTGATGATTTGAACACAGGACTCATGGGGTCACAGTGCCGCACTTTCACCACTACGGGCTCTCAAATACACACCAAGCTGCCATGAATGAATGAAATCTTTATTGCTAAAAGCTATAAGCTGTCACAATTGGTCATAATGCGTAAAATGCAAATACCGTATTTTTCGCTCTATTAGACGCACCAGACCATGAGACACACCTAGTTTTTGGAGGAGGAAAACAAGAAAAAAAATATTCTGAATCTCAGAAGCCAGAACAGCAAGAGGGATCGCTGCGCAGTGAAAGCAGCAATCCCTCTTGCTGTTCTGGCTTCTGGGATAGCTGTGCAGCCTGCATTTGCTCCATAAGACGCACACACATTTCCCCTTACTTTTTAGGAGGGGAAAAGTGAGTCTTATAGAGCAAAAAATATGGTAATTAATTTAAAACTGAACAGCAACAACAGCAAAGCAAACATACAGAAATCAGAAATGTAAGGAATTTAAACAAAAAGGAACCTTTAGAAGCTAAAGGATGTCTGTTGACCCAGCATTTTCTCAGAGACAGGATCAGGAGGTGAGGGAGGGAAATTTTGCAAGTCTGTGAATCACAGAGTTCGATGCATGGGCATATGGTCATCAATATGAATATAGTTCTGAAGGAAAATAACCTTTTTTTGCAGGTAATCCACATTTGGGGCTCAGCAAGCTCTATCTTCAAAGAGGCCTTCCCTGCTGTGTGAAAGAGAAATCCTCTTTGCCTATCATTACTCTAAGGAGAGACGGCTAAATCAGTCCATTTCTTGTCAGTTTTGCCCACTTTCACTCATAAGTCCATCAATCTGTATTTTTATTTTTTTTTAAGAAGCACATAAATTCCCATTGGTTTTACTGTATTTTTCACAAAATGCATTTTATCAGAATATGCATGGCAACATAAAATAAGTATGTTATCGGAAAATACTCATTTTATTTGCGTATTAAGATAAAGTATCGTATTAAATACTTTTTGTTGTTTTGTGAGCTGGAAAACAAAGGGTTACTTTGCTCCAGCCCACCCATTAATCCAAGAAGTTTCGGTCCACTGAAAAATGCAGACTAATCAAAATCCTAGAGCATCCCCAACTATTTGTATTACAAAATAATGTCAAAACATTTGAAAAAACCTGGGTGCGTAACTACCTGTGGAGACCTAAACCATACAGCTTTAACAGAAATATGTTTATTCTTTCCTGCCCTTGTGCAAAGGTAGCATAAACTCAGGCGAAGGAGGTTTCTTTTTTCCCTGTCAAAAGTGAAGTTTCCAGCCCTCTAAAACTGCACTTAGCAGAGCTGTGCGGAGGAGACACATCTCACAAACATAAAACAGAAAAGGCTGGTAAAGTCGCAGCCTGCCGTTCCCTTCTTCACTTGGGGTTTTACTCCGCTGAAAGCAAAAGGGAGATTTTTATATATAATCAGAGCGCCCCCTAGTGACCAAACTTTGCAAAGCTTCATCAAAGAGAAGGCATACAGTGGTACCTCGGGTTACATACGCTTCAGGCTACAGACGCTTCAGGTTACAGACTCCGCTAACCCAGAAATAGTACCTCGGGTTAAGAACTTTGCTTCAGGATGAGAACAGAAATCGTGCTCCAGCGACGCGGCGGCAGCAGGAGGCCCCATTAGCTAAAGTGATGCTTCATGTTAAGAACAGTTTCAGGTTAAGAACAGACCTCCGGAACGAATTAAGTACTTAACCTGAGGTACCACTGTATTTTGGGAGGCCTTGAGAAGATTGGATGGGACGTGGATGAGGTTCATAGCAAGTAGGGATGGAGAAATCAGACTAATTCTGATCTGTGTCACTTTCATATTCTTAAGACCATTCTGTTCCCATATTCATTTAGGCATCCCGCCACACTGTGAACTGCATGGTCAGGAGGTGTGAGTTAGGATAGTTCATGCTGGATCCTTGTTCACAAGTATTCACACTTAGCTCCCCAAGGCTGCTTCTGCCCTACTGCCTATTGTTTCATGTCCCACAAAAACACACACCCCTCCCACACTCTCAGCAAAGCAGCAGGAAAACGGGACAGGACAGCTCAAGATAAATATCTCACCATTCTTGGCTGCTCATCAGTCAGCTCAGCAGCACAAAGAGGATATCCGGGAAACAGAAGTTTAAAACCTTCTCTCCTCCTCCCACAATGCTGAAGGGAATTCCCACCACCATCACTGCTACTAAGCTTAGGGGAAAGCTTAATAGCTCAGTTGGTTAGAGCATGGTGCTGATAACACCAAGGTTGCAGGTTCATCCCCATAAGAGACAACAGCATATTCCTGCATCCAAGGGGTTGGATTGGATGATCCTTAGGGTCCCTTCCAACTCTGATTCGATGATCAGATACTTGGGGTCAACCATCAAGACAAGGGGGAACACATGGGAGGGGAGATTAAACCCATTGAGGAAGGGTTACCTTGAAAAGAAAGAGGAGAAAGAGAAAAAGTGTGAAGTCTAAACCACAGAGCCTAGGGCTTGCCGATCAGAAGGTCAGCGGTTCAAATCCCCACGACAGGGTGAGCTCCCGTTGCTCAGTCCCAGCTCCTACCAACCTAGCAGTTCGAAAGCACATCAAGGTAAAAGTAGATAAAAAGGTACCGCTCCGGCAGGAAGGTAAATGGCATTTCCATGCGCTGCTCTGGCTTCACCTCATGACCCGGAAGCTGTACGTCGGCTCCCTTGGCCAGTAAAGCGAGATGAGGCATCGCAACCCCAGAGTCGTCTGCAACTGGACCTCTAATGGTCAGGGGTCCCTTTACCTTTTTACCTCTGATCCCACCCACTGCCATTTCTGACACTACCTACTGCTGAAAGATTACCAGGCATAGGCAAACTCGGCCCTCCAGATGTTTTGAGACTACAATTCCCATCTTCCCTGACCACTGGTCCTGTTAGCTAGGGGTGATGGGAGTTGTAGTCCCAAAACATCTGGAGGGCCGGGTTTGCCTGTGCCTGCTCTCTACTGATCAGAAAATGTGCCTATTCCCCAAGGAATATACAAAATGCAGCCAATCTATGTACTTTTCCCAAGGCCTGTTGAAAATGATTGACCAAGAAGTGTCCACAATTCCCTCTTCATGGAAGGATTATGTGCACATTCTCCACGCAGCCTGGTGAATGTGCACAATGGCCGGTTATTATGAACATTAACTACTCATCCGTCATTCCTCTGAACATTTACATAAAGCTATTGAAAACAAAATAAACATGTTAGGGATCTATAAGTGCTATTTTGAATCATACACACCAATTTTGAGAGCCTCGTCAAACACACAAACACACACACACAAAAGGTGATCATTGCTGACTCTCTAGTAAGGAGGCACAGAATCCTAGTGAAATCTTGCAGAAGGAGGAGGTGTTTTGAGCGTACCTTAATAAAGTGACAAGGCAGCTGGCATATGTGTGCATTTTCCCTTTCCCTTTAAAAAAAAAAAAAAAATCATTGCAGTGTTCCCAGTAGCCTCTCTGGTTGCCTGCACTTCCTTGAATCCCCATGAGAGGATCCACAGAAAGCCTCTCTTTGGAGCACCTGAAAGCAGCACAAATGTGGTGTAGGTTTTTTTTAAGGCTAAAACTCTTGGTGCTGCTTTTAAGTGCTCCAAATGTAGGGCAGCTGCCTGCACTTTCTGGAAAGCCCATGAGAGGTCACCACGATGTCCTCCTGTAGGCATTCAAGGAAGCATGGGCAGTGAGAGGATGTTTCCGATTTCACTACAAAGGATTTTATTAATATGAAAGGAAGGACGTACTCACTCCTCAGCCACCTCATCCCTTCCAAATCCTGCCCACCCCACCTTGCAATGTTTCCATATAATCGTTCTCCCTCCCTCTTTTCTCTACTTGTGAGAACATTGGCAAAAATTATCAGCAAGGCGCAAGTATCTTTGCTTTCAGAAAGGAAAAATTATCCAGAAAAATGCTACCCTTGTAAATTATACAAACACACAAGCTTATGTTTTAGTACATACTTTCTAAAAGGGGGGGGTGTATTTTAATGTCTCAGTTTCAAAATCATATCCTGTTCAAAGTCATTTGCGCTAGATACATCATCAGTCTCAACTGCAGGATTAGAGGGGGTTTTTCATGTTGTTTTCATGGTTCTGACATGTACCCCTAGCGATGCACAGTAGCCCAGAGGCAAGAGAAGAATACACTTTCCTCCTTGAAATTTCTTCCTTTTTTTCAATTACTCTTTATTAGTTTTATATATGACATCCAAACAACAGAAAAAAACAAACAAAAAACACGTAACTTCCAGTACAAAGAAACTGTTATATAAAAATAAGATGACTTTCTTCTTTATGTTATGACTTCAGTCAACCTCAACGTGCATCCACTGTTTCCTTAGTAACTGCCTCTGATATAATGTTTGACTTAGCAGGAACTATATTTTAATTATAAATATTTAACATAAGGTATTATTTCCTCCTTGAAATTTCACAGGCTGGCAGCTCCTGTGAACCCCACTTCCGTATAGTATCTGATGCAGCAGGGCTTTTTATCATCCCATCGGTGGTGAGTATCTTGCCCTGCACAAGCAACCACAGCCAAAGTAAAGGACCCCGACCATTAGGGCCAGTCGCGGACGACTCTGGGGTTGCGGAGCTCATCTCGCTTTACTGGCCAAGGGAGCTGGCATACAGCTTCCGGGTCAAGTGGCCAGCATGACTAAACCACTTCTGGTGAACCAGAGCAGCGCAAGGAAATGCCGTTAACCTTCCCGCCAGAGCGCTACCTATTTATCTACTTGCACTTTGATGTGCTTTCAAACTGCTAGGTGGGCAGCAGCAGGGACCAAGCAACGGGAGCTCACCCCGTTGTGGGGATTCGAACCACCGACCTTCTGTTTGGCAAGCCCTAGGCTCTGTGGTTTAGACCACAGCGCCACCCGCGTCCCAAAAGTCCCAAAGTACTGAGCTCCATGTTTTAGTTTGTATGTGGCAGGTTCAACATGTCCAGCCAAGTCAACTTTCTCCTAAGAATGGAACTGAGGCATCTGGCAGGGGTCACTACATAGAGCAGGGTGCAATCATAGAATCTTAAGAGCTGGAAGGGACCCCAAGAGTCATCTAGTCCAACCCCTGCAATGCAGGAATCTCGGCTAAAGCATCCATGACAGATGGCCATCCAACTTCTGCTTAAAAACCCCCAAAGAAGGAGAATCCATCAATCTCTCGTGGGAGACCATTCCACGGTTGAACGGCTCTCAATTTCAAAAAGTTTTTTTTCTGATGTTTAGTTGGAATCTTCTTTCTTGTAACTTGAAGCCGTTGGTCCGAGTCCTACCCTCCAGAGCAGGAGGGTAGGACTCGAACCAATCCTAACAGTAAAGGTAAAGGTAGCCCTGACCATTAGGTCCAGTGGCGGACGACTCTGGGGTTGCGGCGCTCATCTCGCTTTACTGGCCAAGGGAACTGGCATTTGTCCGCAGACAGCTTCCGGGTCATGTGGCCAGCATGACTAAGCTGCTTCTGGAGAACCAGAGCAGCGCACGGAAATGCCGTTTCCCTTCCCGCCAGAGTGGTACCTATTTATCTACTTGCACTTGACATGCTTTCAAATTTCTAGGTTGGCAGAAGCAGGGACCAAGCAATGGGAGCTCACCCGTCGCGGGGATTCGAACCGCTGACCTTCTGATCGGCAAGCCCTAGGCTCTGTGGTTTAAACCACAGCACCACCCGCGTCCCTAATCCTAACAGTAGCTGCCGGCGAACAGGGCTTAACACAGTGGTAGGGTTGCCATTGCATGTACAGTCCTGCTGTGTATACCCGCCAGGGTAGAAAGTTGGGGGATAAGCAAATTTCTGCCCCAGCCTGGAATTAGCCCAACAACCAGTGCTTTTCTTTTAAAAGAAAAAATGTTTAGGTGTACTTTCATTTTGACTCAAGAAAATAACAATTTTAAAGTTCAAATCGGCGGAAATAAATACTGTAAATGGACAAAAGTACAAAGATTCACAAAATGTTTAGGGGTGTGTGTACCCCCAGAAAAAAGCACTGCCAACAACTAAGCCCAGATGCCCTCATGTGACAGCCGTGGGGCAAGCTCAAGATTCAATAGATCGTTTCCCAGCTCAGCCCCTCCAAAAGGCCCCCTTGGGGATCCCGCCACAGCGCCTCCATCCTCCTGCATCTTCCATGGGTGGGACTGGAAGCTGTGAAACTAGCATCACTCCTCAGGCTGCTGGAGGCTGGCAAGACTGGGCAGAGGGACACTTCCACCCAAGTCAGCCCACCCCACCCAGCACAAAGGGAGCTTGGATTGCACCTTTAGTCGCTAGGTGACACCAGACATAGATGTAGTTGGGAGAAGTCGGGAGTTTCCTGCATCTGTTATTTTTGTTAGAGATGAAGTCAAATCAGCTTCTCATCTAGCTAGGCGGCTGGTGTGTCTTCGAAGCCTTCCATAGCAAAGTTTCAGAGGTTAAGCTTTAAATGCTTTAAATGCACGGATTTAAGCTTTAAATGCACGGATTCCTAACCCAAGAAAATTGCACAATTTCTTGCCCTGAATGGTAAGAAAAGGTTCATCTAAAGCATCATCAAGGAGACAACTGAAAGATGCAAATCCCAGTTAGGGCCCCTCCAGCCACATATTCTTATTGTGCTTCCATGATTCTTTGTGCTTCTGTCGTTCGCTGGGAGATCATATTCCTTCCGGCTTTTAAAACTCTTTGCACCTGCAAAGGTTCTGGGATTGGAATTATTAGTATCATCTTTTATTTATACAGCGCCGTCAATGTACTTGGCACTGTACACAATCAAAATAAGGATTTCATCCCAAAGGGCATATAATATAAAACAGCAAATATGAACAATGCAATAAAAATCAATAATTTAAAATGTACAATTCACAAGCCATTACATCAGGTATACTAAGACAGCTACACCCAAGCAGAACGGGAACTCGTCACAATTTACAGCCAGCAGAGATTGTTCAGTTGATGACTGAGCCATGGCTGAGATCATGCCAGAGGCTCACACTTCTGGGCACTGGCTCCCTGAGGGGTGGGATGAACAAACACAAGTTCAGAAGTCAGGCTGAAGTCTCCCAGCTGTTTCCCTTCCATCTCCCTCTAGTCCTCTCCTCCAGAAATACCGCTTTGTTTCCCATAACTTCCTGCCGAAGTCCTGTAACTTTTTGGACCATAACTATTTCAGGTTTTTTTGTGTCCCATTTTTGTTGTGCTAAAGTGCAGGAGTGCCACTCCAAACTACACTAATGTAGAAACATTTGGGAGGAATTGCAGAGCAGCTAATAAAGGGGAACGATGCGCTTTCACTGTGTCAGTGATATGTTGCAGAATATAGCTGCAAACGAGAAACACCAGTCTAGAAGGGTCCTTAGAGTTGCATGCAGCTCAGACAAAAACAAAAAGGGAAGTTTTGAACCAGAAAGCCAAAGTTTGATTCTCCCCCCCCCCCCGCTTTTCTCCCTTCATAATTTATTACCTGAATGAAGAATTTATTTGAAGTGCACAGAAAAGCAAAGTAAACTTGTTTTGTTTTGTTTCTACAACCTGAAGAGTTGCAAAAGTTCCCTTATTATCATCACTCCTTTGGGGAGCAAACTCAGGTGACGAAAGGAAGGACAGGACAGTAGCACAAACAGGGCCACAGGGAAAACAAGAGGGTGGTATTGGAATGCTCAAGAGAACCTCCCCAGTTTTGCAGAAGTGCAAACACGCTTAACAAAAAAACCCTTAAGGACTGCATGAGGACTGAGAGTGAGGTTGTATCCATTATAGCACTAAATTACAGGAACTTTGCAGTATACTTGTTCTGCTGGTGAAACATTTAGTTGTAAATGTGGGAATGTTCAGGGTGGCAGGAAAGGATATATTTATTATTAATATCCTTCCTAACTTGCACTAGCAAGTTCCTTTACTTGGCAGAGTTTACATTCCCCTTCTCCCGCACAGCAGAAAACTAGTTGCAAACTCATGTGAGTTTCTTAAGACAATACGCAATTCAATCTGGCTTGTCCAAATTGAAATGTGTTCTAATATTTTCCCCTTGAATCCCTCCTAAAAGAATAAAGACACCACAGTCTTATTCATAAGCAATAAAAAGAAAGTTTACTCATGATCAGGCACAGCACAGTGTGATCGCTGAAGGCAGGCTTTAGGCTTAAAGTTACAAGCATATACAAACAGGTTTACCCCAAAGGGAGATGACCTGGGGGACTGCTTTGCTGGCAGCCAGCAGTTCAGTCCAGGAAATTTGCAGGACGAAAGGAAGATGGAAAAGAGGGAGAGTGGCAGCATGCCTTGTCCTTTTATCAGGTCTGGAGAGATCACCCCCACCCACTAGTCACATGCAAGGAAGGATGCTCCAGCCAGGTGTAACAGGAAGTTCAACTGGCTGGACCAACATCCTCTTGCATGTCCACTCTAGGAAAACAAGGAATGTTGTATTTGACTGCTCCCAGTGGATTTCATGCCACAGTAAAGCAGTGTAAAGGGTGCAACCTGGAGTCTGTCTTCCACTCATTACCCAGCCTCAAAATGCAGCTTTGCAACCGGGTACAGACTTTGCAGAACACCACAACCAATTCTGGCTGCATGTTTGCTCAAACTCAGGGGTTTTAATCTAAGCACAGAGAGAGAGAGAGCAGCCAACCTACAAAGGTCAATGCTTGAATTGGCCTGTGTTTTACCTAGGGAGATGTAAATGAACACAAAGAGAAAAGTGCGTAGTGTCACGTACTGAAATCATTGAAAGATGTATTTCCTCATGTGCATCTTTTATATTTAGATCGTCTTCCAAGGAGCTCAGGGTGACACAAGTGGTTTTAGGGCTCTCCCACCCATTTTAGCCTCACAACAATCCTGAGTGGTAGGTGAGGCAGTGGCTACTGAGCTGAGTAGGAATTTGAATCTGGGTCGGGTCTCTCCCCAGCCTAAATCCACAATACCTCACTTGCTTTAAAACAAGAACACACCTTTTCCATACAGAGCCCCAAAGGGGGAAACTGTGTGTAAAACATATTTTACTCAACTAGACAGGATGGAATCTACGTTCCTCAGTCCATATCCCACATCTGATTATATAGTGTTTCCTGTCAAAGCTCATAGTTTGAATTCTTGCAATGTTTAATTGCTTTTTATTTTATTTTTAAAATTAATTCCTCTGTTTTTAGCTGCTCTTGTTTTTATCTGTAAGCCACCTCAAGTCCCCATCAGGAAAAAAAGCAGGACATTAATAATAATAATAATAATAATAATAATAATAATAATAATTCTAGAGCTGCTTCACTGCCAAATAGTTTGTTTTATTATGTTTATATATGCTGTAAGCCGCCCAAAGTGGCTGGGGAAACCCAGCCAGCTGGACAGGGTGTTGTTGTTGTTGTTGTTGCTGTTGTGTTGTTGTTGTTACTGCATGTGCCATCAGGAAGTTCTCTCTGACATATAGTTAAAATCCATTTTTGTCCCCTTTGGAATCACTGAGTCAGGTCCTGTCCTCCAGAGCAACAGCCAAAAAATTTGCTCTATCATCTGTGTCACAGTACTCCAAATATCTCCACACACACAAAAACCCCACAACAAATCAGGCTGCACTCGTGCATCATGTGCAGCCCCTGAGCATGAGAGAGGTGGCACTGAGCAAGGCCAAAAGGGACGTGAAACCAGTGCTTCCAGCAAGAACTGGCAGCATTCACGGGAAAACCGTTCCATCGTTCCAGCTCTTCGGGGTCCAGCTGCTCAGTTTTAGGGGTTGATTGAATAACTGGCATTTTGCCCTGGCTTTGTATCCCATGGCTGGCCTCATTATTGGCACTTCTGCGAGCCTGCCTGGCTGGGATACTGGGCACATCAGAAGGCAGGCAGGAGTACCCACAGCCCTGCATTCAGCGACTGCCCATGAACTTCCCTACCCGAGGAAAGGAATATTAGCCCCTGAGAAAGATTTCATCAAAATGCCTCTGGCTTATGGTCTTTGTTCTGCTGCAATGCATGCCACCCCAGGGCTGGCCCACCCATAAGGCAATGTGAGGCAGTTGCCTTGTGCAGAAGGATCCACAGGGGCAGCAAATATTTATTCCTCCCCCCCCCCCCCGTCCCTTTTGTAGATCTTGACTTGACACTTCTTTCCTGGATGTGTAGGGGAAAGCTGCAGTATTACGTAGCCTTTGTACACATTTCAGGCTTTGAAGTACTGCAGTTTGGGGGTTTCTAAAAGCAGTATTTTTTAACGGGACGTGGGTGGCACTGTGGTCTAAACCACAGAGTCTACGGCTTGCCAATCAGAAGGTTGGCGGTTTGAATCCCCGTGATGGGGTGAGCTCCCGTTGCTCAGTCCCAGCTCCTGCCAACCTAGTGGTTCGAAAGCACGTCAAAGTGCAAGTAGATAAATGGGTACCGCTCCGGTGGGAGGGTAAACGGTGTTTCTGTGTGCTGCTGTGGTTTCACGGTTTTCCCTAAGCAATCTGAGAATGTGCCTCTGTGCTGCTGATTTCCCCACTGCCCTCTTCATACCTCTCCTGGTTCTCAGAGACTGTGTGGAGGGGAGCTTGTTGCAGCAGGAGGGGGAAACACCCGTGCCTCTCCACCAGCCTGACTCATCTCTGCCTCTTGGCCTCACTCATCCATTCTGCTGCTGCTGCAGCTTCTGTTTCTGATTCTACCCTTCTCTCTGCCACAGGTGCTTCCTGCTCACTAAGCACTGTTATCTCTTCAGCTTCCGACACCTCCTCCTCTCAGGCTTCTCCCTTTGACCACTCATGGTCATCTCACAACTATTCCCCAGGTTCTGAGTCTTCTTTCCTTGGGGGTTCCCCAGTTGGGGAACTGGGACTATTCCTTTGCGTCTTTGGCATTTCATGAGACTTCAATGAGATCTCGCAAGATTTCACTGGAAGATGGCACTGCTGCCAGCACTTTGTGGGCGCTGCCAGGCAACACAGGTAGGAGAGGCCTGGCGCTGGTGGGTGGGACAACAGGGGGGTGGCACATTCCCGTTTCACTTCAAGTGGTGAAATAGGACACACTGCCCCTGTCACATTGCATACCAATAGGGTTTCAATAGGCAATTGGCCCTGTTATCCCAGCCTCCACACAAGGCAAGTGGGGCTTCAGAATGCAAGATGACTTACAACTGTTCTACCTAAAGGCTCTTTCAAAACAGCTAACCAACAATGTGAAGATCACAATGTCTGGACACTGACCAAAAATGTTTCTACGGAAGGCAGCAAATGCACTTTATGGTTATGTGTGTCCACAGTCTTAGTGGTGATGAAAATGCGCTCTGCAAACAAAGGATCTAATTTCTTTTATCATTATCTCTCATACTCCAGGACTGACATTTGTTTTAGGAAGGAATGGGGAGAATTGGGTTTACTTTAAAATGCAAATCAAAATGACTGCTGTGTAATTTTTATTTACACAGCACAATTTCAAATATTCAGGTGTTCGTTTGGTCAGGATTCAATAACTTTAAGACCTTTTAAGATCTCTTAAACCTTTTATTTTTCAATGTGTTGTTTAAACCTGTTTTATTAGTTTATTGTTTATTTTATGTATTCTGATGCCATAAGCCAGGCAGAGAATGTTGTGATCGGGGAGTCATAGAAGTGCGACACGTCAATAATAAGCTGTACATTCATAAATACAACAGTCCAATTCTATGCATGTCTGTTCAGAAGTAAGTGCCACTGAGTTAAATGAAGCTTATGTCCAGATAGGAAAGGGGGAGGAGAAATCCAGTTCAGTTTGCATTTAAAGGCAAATCTATGTAGTTTGTATTTTCTGAAACAATTAGTGAACTGAAACATAGCCAACATTTGAAATTTGCACTTGCAAAATGCACGTATTAGTGAAAATTGTGGGAGACTACAGTCAAACATACTGTAACTATGCACAACTGCTAGTTAGTGCATGAAAGGGTTAAGGACCACAGTTGTATTGCTAGATAGACTCAGTTAGGTCACGCCCCCTCTCCTCTGGAGAGGGAGGAAGTGAAACCTTTCGACTTCCTTTCTCTTTCTCTCCCTGCACCTGTAACCAATGAAGGAGGATGTGTGTAAGCTTGCTCTCAAGTTTAGAACATGTGTTGGGAACTATACAGTGGTGCCCCGCAAGACGAATGCCTCGCAAGACGGAAAACTCGCTAGACGAAAGAGTTTTCCGTTTTGGAGGTGCCTCGCAAAACGAATCTGCTATGGGCTTGCTTCGCAAGACGAAAATGTCTTGCGAGTTCCTGGGTTGTTTTTTTCCTTTTTCCCCTCTTTTTCTAAGTCGCTAAGCTGCTTATCTGCTTATCCGATAAGCTGATAAGCCGCTAAAAGCCGCTAAAAGCCGCTAAAAGCCGCTAAAAGCCGCTAATAGCGCTAATCCGCTAATCCGTCAATGGGCTTGCTTCGCAAGACGAAAAAACCGCTAGACGAAGAGACTCCCAGAACGGATTCTTTTCGTCTTGCGAGGCACCACTGTATTATGTTTTTTTCTACTGAAGAGTATTTTGCCTGTGTTCTCCTTGCAGCTGCATGGAACAGCACATGTACCAGACCTTTGTTGTTGTTTTTTAAAAGATATTTATTAAAATTTCAACATGTTACAAAAATGAGAGAAAAAAGAAAAAGAAAAGCAGATAAAAAAAGAAAAAAGATGTAAAAATGGAAAAATACAGAGTACAAAATAAAACCAGTTAAACAAACAAATTAGTCTTTCTATGTCTTATCCTTCATTTACTTGTTTCCTCGACCTCCTCGCACCTCCCTTTTTTGTATTCCAGTTCACATATTCTGTTCAGCAGTTCCCTCCCCTCTTTTAAATATCCTAATCAATAATCATAGAGATATTGTACTTTTAGATTTTTACATATCACATAGTAAACCCTTTTTTCATCTTCCCTTGTAACATTTCAGCTAAGAACCGCTTAGTTTTTATCGAACATCATTCTAACATTCATTAATTTTACAATATTTCTGTAGATAATCTTTGAATTTCTTCCAATCTTCTTCCACCGACTCTTCTCCCTGGTCTCGGATTCTGCCAGTCATTTCCGCCAGTTCCATATAGTCCATCAGCTTCATCTGCCATTCTTCCAGAGTGGGTAGATCTTGTGTCTTCCAATACTTTGCAATAAGAATTCTTGCTGCTGTTGTGGCATACATAAAGAAAGTTCTATCCCTCTTTAGCACCAATTGGCCGACTATGCCCAGGAGGAAGGCCTCTGGTTTCTTCAAGAAGGTATATTTAAATACCTTTTTCAATTCATTATATATCATTTCCCAGAAAGCCTTAATCTTTGGGCATGTCCACCAAAGGTGAAAGAAAGTGCCTTCAGTTTCTTTACATTTCCAACATTTATTATCGGGCAAATGATAGATTTTTGCAAGCCTGACTGGGGTCATGTACCACCTGTATATCATTTTCATAATATTCTCTCTTAAGGCATTACATGCCGTAAATTTCATACCTGTGGTCCACAACTGTTCCCAGTCAGCAAACATGATATTATGTCCTAAATCTTGTGCCCATTTAATCATAGCAGATTTCACAGTTTCGTCCTGAGTATTCCATTTCAGCAACAAGTTATACATTCTTGACAAAGTCTTAGTAGTGGGTTCTAACAGTTCTATTTCCAATTTTGATTTCTCCACCTGGAAGCCAATTTTCTTATCCAAATTATATGCCTCCATTATCTGATAGTAATGAAGCCAGTCTCGCACTTTGTTTTTTAGTTTTTCAAAGCTCTGCAATTTCAATTTGTCTCCTTCCTGTTCCAAAATTTCCCAATATTTCGGCCATTTGGCCTCCATATTGAGCCTTTTCTGGGCCTTTGCTTCCATCGGTGACAACCACCTAGGGCTTTTGTTTTCCAGTAAGTCCTTGTATCTTATCCAGACATTTAACAATGTTTTCCTGACAATATGGTTTTTAAATGCTTTATGTGCTTTAACCTTGTCATACCATAAATATGCATGCCACCCAAAAACATTGTTGAAACCTTCTAAATCCAAAATGTCTGTGTTTTCAAGAAGCAGCCATTCTTTCAACCAGCAAAAAGCTGGCCACATGTACCAGACCTTTGAATCTATAAGTAAATCATTTAAAACTTACTTTCCAGTGTGTGGTCTGTTCCTTGCAAAAGAGATAGAAAGACGGGAATGTTTTAAATGCTATACTACTGCTTATTTTTGTGAGTTTAATACTCTGCCACTGGGACTCTCAGTGTGTTAGCCCCGAGTTTTGAATCCAGCCACCCAGATGATCCTTTTGTTGTTCACCTTTCCTTGTTCAGTCTTTTGTTGTGGTCCACAGGGATTCATACATTTTCCTCCCACAAAAATAGCATGCAAAAATGCACTACATTAGGGAACATTTATTTTTATTTTTTAAAACAAATTTTTATCGGTTTTTAAACAAATACAAATACAAATACAATAACCATTAAACACTTATCCAGCAGTACAGCTAATGGTGTTTGTTTTATCCATTGTCTCTAGGCATACACTTACACATTCCACATTCAAACGTATTTCTTAATGTAACTTTTCCCCTGAGAATATTGAATGGTTGGTATAAGATCTTGATTTTGGTCATTAACCTAGTTAAAGAAAGGGGTCCACGTTTCTTGGAAGGTGTCTCTATTCGTTATGCCTTTAACTGGCCTCCTGTGTCTGGTGAGACATTTGGACAATGCTGTATCCCAGATATTATTTTCCCATTTGTTCAGGGGTATTTCAGTCTGGTTCTTCCATTGCTGAGCTATGGAAAGCTTGGTTCAGCTATTCATGTTTGGTGGGAATGCCCTTAAGTTAAAAACTTTTGGAATAGTGTTTTCAGCAAACATTTAAAGGTCAATATAGAAGATATCTGCTGAATCGCTATTAGAATAGCATTTCATGGGCCTTGGACAAAGACACTAAAGGATTGGTTTCGTGTTGATGTCTCACGAGCCTCACCAACTTGGGGGATAACCAGTGATGCTCCTACAGATGAGCTCAGTGGCTGAGCTGGAAATAAGGGTTTAGGCCAGGGGTCTGCAACCCGCGGCTCCGGAGCCGCATGTGGCTCTTTTACACCTTTGCCGCGGCTCCGGGGCAGATACTAGTGAGGGGAGGAGGCGCATTGTGCGCCCCGACACTCCCCACTGTGGCGGGTGCTGTACTGGCTGTGACGTCGCATGGGGGCGGTGCGTGCGTTAGTCACGCACCGTCCCGATGTCACCTTCCCGCCCGCCCGCTACAATGTAAGGGGCATGTACGCTGGTCACTGCATTGGAAGGGGGCATGTACGCTGGTCACTGTTTTGAAGGGGAGTGAAGAACACACACACACAAAAAGTTAACTTGTTAATTTAACGTTTATTTCTATGAGGAGGAGTAATTCTGAGGGGTCAAACAAAGAAATAATAATAAAAAGTGACAAAAAAGTTATTTTTATAATGACGAGTTTTGCGGCTCCCAGTTGTTTTTTTCTTCGGAAACGGGTCCAAGTGGCTCTTTTTGTCTTAAAGGTTTCAGACCCCTGGTTTAGGCCGTCCCTAAGATACCCTGACATCATTGTCAATGATGATCCACATCTATTCAAAGCCAAGTTTTGGTTGAATGTGATATCTTTGCTTAAAGTTTCCAGGTCAGCAGAGACGTCTTTCCCATAGGGCTTAGTGATGCGTCGTGCCAGGGCGCCGGCCTCTCAGGGGCACCCCAGTGAGTGGGGGAGCTGCGAGGCTTTGCTGACAGCCTCCCCTTTCCCTGCACGTCCACCAGCTGCGCCCCGCCAACTATATGGCTGAAGGGCATGCAGCTTCCTTCCCAAGCTTCTGTGGTCATTGCTCTCCCACAGTGGCATGGACGGGAGTTGTGCCCTCCCCCCCGTGGCTGGCAGTGCACAGCTTCTCCCCCCACTATCTGTGGTAATTTGGGGGCGCTGGGCGGATATTTGCACCCCGGCACTGCATCTGCTAAAGACGGCCCTGCAGGTCACAGTATCTGGCTCCTCTTCATTCCTGAATTGTGTTCCATTTGTCTGCCCGGTAGCAGTATGTGCATTCAGCTGTTCCTTGACACCCACTTCCATCCCCACCTAACAAGAGCTTGCAGCCAGCTACCTTGAGCTACCACTGAATGCCCAGGACCCCACCTCGAGTTAAATCAATGACTTCATCCGCAGAGCCAACTGAATGCACAGCTGTTCCTGGTTTTGAAAAGGGGTGAGGTCAATGCAGTGGAAACAGCTGAGATTTCCCTTCCTTTCTTTTCAGGAGATGCTGACATTTTGTTCTATGTTTAGCATTTCATATGTATTTGGAGGGAGGGAGAGAGGGCTGGGGGGCAAAAGGAGAGAAGCAAGGATGCTGGTTCCTTCCAAGAGCTTCCCCTGTTAGCGCCCGATGAGAATCTGACAGACAGGCATGTCAGTGAAAATGACCAGCCAGTGCCCCATAGGCGGCAGGAAACCAAAAACATTTATCCACCTAATTTCATTTCCCAAAGCCTCTTAGCTTTTAAATTCAGATTTGCAATTGAGTGATGGGATTAGACAAATTCCTTTCTGAATATGAGCTGTGCGCTGGCAAGAGAGAGCTCATTCAGAGGGCCTTTGGGAAGAAAGGCTGCCTCGTCACTGCACTAAAGGGAGAACGCAGCGGGGAATCAGCCGTGCATGCTGAGGTTATTCACCCAGAGGGGAGGGAGGGAGACTCTTTGCCAACAGGGAAGGGTTTTGTGCCTTTGGGGATAAAGGCAGTCATGCTTACTAGAACAAGGTGGGAGGGAGCTAAGGAACTGGGAGCCAAACCGTGCTGGTTTGCCCAGTAGGCAGACCAAGCAGGTGCCTTAGAGCATCATCAAAGCAGAAAAAGAAAGTTATTTTGATATTTGATTTATTTAAAAAAAAGCAATCACTGAAGTACTCGTCATTTTTCTAACATCGATGATTACTAACTGCTCCACAGAACACTCTTTTTCTCAGCTGGAAAGAAGAAGAAGAAACCCTTGGAGAACAACAATGTGTCAGGACAGACTTGATTCACTTCCTTATGTATAGATGTGGACATACTTCATTGAGATAGCTTCACTGAAATTATCCAGAATTTTGCAAGCAGAAAATCCAGGCATTTCAGCACAAATGTAGGTTTTGTATGATTTCCCTCTGTATATATAGTAACCTTTTTATTTTGAGTTGCATATAGAGGCACCATATTTCTTCCCCCCCCCCCCCCCAGTGCTTAGGGGCTCTAAAGGTATTCATTCAGCCCTGGGTCTGAATGTGGCCCTCAATGCCTATGTATCTGGCCCCCAGGACTCTCCACAAGACACCCCATGGCTGCTCCTCCAATGCTTTAAAAATGTTCATTGCTTTTTTCCAAGAATAGCATCAAGTAACCAAGAAAACAACAAACAAAGCAATACATGCTTCATCCTCCCACCTTCTGGAGAACAGCTAATTGTCATAACTGGTTGCTCAAGTCTACAAAGGCTCATCATAAAGTCACATTACTCATTATTACATCAGTTGGTTCAATGGAAGTCCTTCTGGAAACGCTTGTGGGTGACTGGAGGTTATTTGTTGTCACTCTGTGTGTTCATATGCTTAATAAAACAGAAGTACATTTCAGTATTATTATTATTATTATTATTATTATTATTATTATTATTACTCCACCCATCGCCACTCTGGGCAGCTTACAGCATATCTAAAAACATAATAAAAGCATCAAGTATTAAAAACCTCCCGATACAGGGCTGCCTTCAGATGTCTTCTAAAAGTTGTGTAATTCTAAAAAAATCACTTTGGCCAGATTGATTACTTCTTCCTACGATTTGTATCTTTGAATTGTGATAATGCATCTCCTTTATGGAGATATTTGAGGTTGGTGTCCTAAGTTAAAAGTACTGTAACATCCATTGCTCTGACCTCCCTACACTGGCATATGTGTCCCAGAAAGTTGGCCATGAAATATTGCAACACTTGGGCTGAAAAAGATTCCCCACCCCTATACGAGAGAGGACATATGTTTGATGAATTTGTTCTTTGCCAATTCCAATAGGAACTAACTTGAGCTTCCCCTTTTGAACTATCAATCAGAACACACCTTTCCTTTGGATTTCACACTTCCCCAAATGTTGCAATGCAGTTCTCCTTCCCCAAAAAATGCTTAAAAAATGCTTCTAAAATCATATTTTAGGATAAAATATGTTTAGAAAGGTGTACTTCAAAAGAAAAGACCATTAAAAGTGCACATTTTGGGAGGAAATACATAGTTTTGAACTTATTTCAATGTGTACAATGGTACCTCAGGTTACATACGCTTCAGGTTACAGACTCCGCTAACCCAGAAATAGTACCCCGGGTTAAGAACTTTGCTTCAGGATGAGAACAGAAATCATGCTCCGGCGGCCCGGCAGCAGCGGGAGGCCCCATTAGCTAAAGTGGTGCTTCAGGTTAAGAACAGTTTCAGGTTAAGTACGGACCTCCGGAACGAATTAAGTTCATAACCCGAGGTACCACTGTACTCAAAAGAGGAAACAGAGCAGGACCAGTGAGTGATGGGGACTGGGGCAGGGACATTGCCTGGATAGATTCCCGAGGGCCATATAGAAATGCCTGGAGGACATACGCTTCAGGTTACAGACTCCGCTAACCCAGAAATAGTACCCCGGGTTAAGAACTTTGCATCAGGATGGGAACAGAAATCGTGCTCCGGCGGCCCAGCAGCAGCGGGAGGCCCCATTAGCTAAAGTGGTGCTTCAGGTTAAGAACAGTTTCAGGTTAAGAACAACCCTCCAGAACGAATTAAGTTCTTAACCTGAGGTAGCATTGTATTTAAATACAAATCTGTTTGCAGGTAGTTGTTTTCTTTAAAAAAAGAAAAAAGCAAAACCACACAAATCAAGGTAGAAATTTGGAAACAGAAAATATTTATGAACACATGTGAAACTCACGCAGACCAGAAATGGACTTTGTTTTTTGAGTATAAGAAGCTTCCTTATACTGAGTTCAGGTCATTGGTCAGTATTGTCTACAGGGCAGTGGTTGGCAGCTTATCCACATGATATCAGTTCTCCAACCAAGCAAAGTTTACAAAAATGCATATATTAGGGGAAAGTGTGCATTAAATGTACGTATATATTTGTGAAAATAATATACAAAAATGCATTATCTCAAGAGAAATAAGTTGAGAAAAATGTGTACATTGGTCCAAACTGCATACAAAACTGGGTTTTTCAGAAGAAGGGCACGCTATAATACTGAATAATTTTCATGAGGATTTAACAAAACAGAATTGTGGATCACTGCAGAAATAGGAAGAACTGAAATTCAGATGGGGAGAAATGAGAAACTGAGAGAACCAAGATGGGCAGATCCTTCTATCGCTATTAGAGGATGCAACTGATGAACTGGTCAACAAAATAGGCTTCTGTATCCTTGGAGGTCTCTCTGTTTTCCAGACAAAAATATATTGTGGCCGAAAGCGTACTTTGCTTTGTGACTCCCCCACCTTCCTAAGGTTCAAATTCCCATACCTTCCAGTACCTTGATGGCAAAATCTGGGACACAATCTTCAGGGATGCCATCTTCCTGATTTTTCTCATGAGGGAACAGAGGCCATTTTGGACACTGTGATCTCACACAATTTTGTGCCACGATTTTCCCCTTAAAAACCACTTTTTTCAAGCATAGCACCCCAAAGCACACATTTTGGGGCACCATGTGAGATTGCAGGCACAACAAAGTGGGGTTTTGGGGGGGGACTGCAGTGCGAAATTGCTCTAGATCAAGGCATCCAAAATGGTCACCATTGTCTCACAAGAAAAAAAAATATATTGTCCCACTTTTTCCAAAACACTTGCAGGGTATGAACTCCATGGTGTTTCCTGCTTGGCAGGGGGTTGGACTCGATGGCCCTTGTGGTCTCTTCCAACTCTATGATTCTATGATTCTAACAGTAAGGGTTTTATAGCTGTGGAGTCCTTGTTCTTAGCTGGTTATCAATTGTGGGGTGGGATGTACTACTAACACGTTTCTGGGAGGGTAATCCCTACTTAGATCGAATCTAAACTCACGGTTTATAAAAATGTGTTATTAAAATGTGGCACTAGAGGGCGCTGCAGAGCAGCAAAGAGAAACTGCCATTAAACATTATAGAATGTTGTATTTAATAACATTTAGAAAATCAGTGTAGATCCAGCCTTAGTTGGGACTCAGCCACACTTCTGGTTGCCCCATGCCTGCTTGGAAAATATGCTCTTTGCTTCTGAATCAGAACAAACAGCATGTCAGGCTTCTGGGAATGGGTTTCCTCCCCCATGGCTGCAAATGAGCAGATCAAATGAAAGGGAATTCTTACCAGTTAGTTTCTTTAATAAACACAGCGAAGGACAAAATAAAGCATCTAACCAGAATGGCAGGGCTCCCAATTAAGGTCACTCCCCCCCCCCCACCTTCCATCCTTATTAATCTACGTCATTCCTACATCTTGTAATCTGAGCTTGGAGCCTCTGTGTTTTCTGTTCCAACACTTTCTGAGCTCTCCGATACTTTGCGGAAGGAGGGTGGATACTTTACAGAGACTATGAATCTGTTAACTCTCTCTTTTCCAGTGTTTCTTCTTCTAGCTGTTCCCCATCCAGTATTTCCCAGCTTCTGCCTTCTAAACTATGTCCTTCTGCAAACCACTGTTCCAAATCTATACTGTCCTCCTGTTCCTGGGAAGATTCAGGATCAGGAGGGGGGGGTGGCTCCCACCATTATTCCTCAGTGCAGCCCTCCTCAGCACCGTCCCTGACACAGCAGTCCGCAGAAAACCCGATAGCCGTTTGGTTCGATTCAGTGGTAAGCCACAGGTTTTCCTGGGGAAAAGAGGCAGAGCAAACAGAGATGGACAAGCCCAAAGCTTGTGTGTCCTGGTCTCTGTAGAACTGCATGAGCTAGGAATGCATTAACATTTAAATGAAATGGATAGGTTGGAGTCAGAGCACATTGCCAGAGCATTGTGTTTTGCATGCAAAAAGTCCCGGGTTCAGTCATTCACAGAGGCAGGTTTAGGGGAATGTGACCTGCTCAGTCACACTGGGCACGGAGCCCCGGGGGCACTGTAACTGTAATGTAGAATGGAAGGTGATAAGGGGGAGGGCAATTTTTGGTGTTGCGCAAGTCACTGCTGAAATTGGAGTCCCCAAGGTCTCACTGACATCTCCAGTGAAAACAATCAGAGGATGTGAAGGATTCTTCTAAGAAACTCGGGAGAGCCACTTCCTCAAACACTAGGTCATGCCAGGTCACAGTGTGACCCAGTATAAGGTAGGTCTCCTGTGCTCCTGTGAAGAATATAAGGTTTGTGCATAAAAACCCAGGATTATTATTATCATATTTTTGCCCCATAGGATGAGTCCAGCTTCTTTCTACCTTCAAATGAGACATTTTTGTTCCTCCTCCCATACTTCAGGTGGGCTATTTACCTTTGTGTGTTTAAATTTCCTTTTGTACCACGTCTGAAGTGCATGATTTTTTTTAAAAAAATTAAAAACATGTTTTCTTCTTCAGCTGGGAAAAAATGCTCTGTGAAGAGAGGGGAGGGTGCTTGTTGATGTCACCAACCCCCCAGCCAATCAGCACTCTGCACAGCCTCTTCGTCTTTTGACTGATGGGACTCATTCTTCCTGAGATGGGGTAACAGCATTGCTGCGAGTGTGCTTTCTGAAGCAGAGCAGCTTATGTTTTTATGCACATTTGCACTCTCCCATGTTTCCTCCAAGTAGCCCCCAACTGGGGTATGGATTTTGTTCTGTCTCTAACATGCAAATGAGGACTAGCTCTCATAACTATTATGTGGGGGGTTGTGTTTTTTTTTAATGCATTTCCCTTTTCTTACTAGTGAAATGTTTTTCTCCCAGCTTGGATTGGATGAAAAATGTGGCACAGCAGCCCGGACCTAGCTTAACAATGGCTTTGCCGGCTGCATTTGCCCTGTGGGGTTATCGGCTGGCTGTCCCTGCTCCCAACAATGGCCTTGCATTCGTTTGCATGAACTAACATATTAATCACAGCGAAGGGTCTGCGCCGTGGTAGCACAGGTGTGCTCCTGTGTTGCCGTGCAGACTGAAGCGAGCGAGCGAGCGTGTGGTGCATCTGTGGCGTGTGTTTGCACGTGCCTGCTCTCTCTGACTGGCTGTCTCCTGAGCTGCTACTCTACTCTCTCTCACCCATTCACTGTCTAATAGGAAACAAATCTGCCCCTGGACATGCCAGGGCTTAAAATAGATGTTGAGACAGCAGCCTTTCCCCTTCTTCAGCAGCAACAGCGTCAGTAGCAGGAGCGGCAGAAGCAAGGAGAGGGAGAGCAGAGGAGATGGCCGACTAGATCTGAAGGAGAAGCCTTCTTTCCCAGCTGAGAAAAATCAGAGCCTTGACAAAGGTAAAGTAACTGGGGCCAGCTGGCTCTCTTGTTGTCTCTTTGTGGCACTTCCACGGCAGGACAGAGCCTGTGGCTTCCTTGGTCTTTCCCCCTTGCACTGTGCCAGCAAGGAGATGCTTCTGCCTGTTCTCTCTCTGAGAAGCTGCCATTTAGAAGAAGCAGGCTATTCAATGCTTTGCATGTTTGTATGTGGCAGGGAACTGTGGCAGAACTTTGGCAGGATCGAGGCTTGGTGGAGTGGGAGGTCTCAGGCTGCATGCATGACCCTGTGATATTTACTCTCTGCTACCTAACTTGTCATCCCAACAGTGCGGTGGAAGGAAAACGAGAGCCAGATTCATGCTGATGTGCATATAAGGGTGGGGTATCTATGGGTCACATAGTTCAGGGGATTGATCCTGGTCTCAAAGAAAATGTGCCTCCTTCCCAAACACTGCTGCCACGCAGAACTCGTTCTTGGAGTTCATGTCTTTCAAAACATATCAAAGCTCTTGAAAGGCTGCTTTTTGGCAAAAAAAATTGCCGGGCTAAGAACCAGCGCAATTGGGCATGTGGATAATTTTGGAAGGACTGAGGGGGGTAGATTTGAGGACTCTGCTTGGCTTTTAGGCTTAAACTGGATACCTCGAGCCAGAGACGTCTTCTTCACACTCAGTCTCATTTTTCTGCCTCTGTAAAGTGGGAACAATTGTGGCCTCCCACTGAGAGGACAAATAAAATAAGGGCTCTTATGCATGAAACCCTGTGAAAAAGATAGATAACAAGGAGAGAGTTGCGCAGCATGGGAACATGGCTTCTTATCTTGCTCGTCTTATGAGGCTGGGAAGCAAGGCAGACAAAACAACAAGCAGGAGGCAATCTCTACTTTCCCCTCTGCTAGTGCTCCGGTGGGAGCATTAAAAGAGCAGTGCATCGTGTGCAACATCGTGCAGGAAGAAAAACCTCTCCCTCCCCACCCCACGCATGTATTCTGAACAGGGCTGGTCCATGGAGAGGAGTGGATCTGTTGCATCTGATCTCCAGCCTGGAAGGGTGCCCCACCCAGTGCTTGATTCCCGTTAAGCTAAATGACCATCGACTACCAATCCTTTAGAAATGCAGCTGCCTTGCTGCAAAAGCCAGAGGCCCAAGATGAGCTGTTCCGGGAGGGCCGGGGAACCTGTGGCTCCCCAGATGTTGTTGGACTCCATTTCCCATCAGCCCCAGACAGCATGGCCACCGGTCAGGGATGAAGGGAGTTGCAGTCCAGCCATATCTGGAGGAATCTGGTTTTCCCACCTCTGTGTTATAGCCCAGTAGATGGAAAAGCTTTATTTCCCTTCACAGGCTTGTAAAACCTTCCCCTGCTGGGTTAAAGCACTCAGGTTTCAGACTGGCTGCCACCCCCGAATGTAATACTTTATTTTGATGTAGCAATGAAGGAGAGGGTTGTTGTTTTTCTACTCCTGGACCTTCTCATGAAGGGTAAGGAAGAGATGGTGTTGGCACTCAGCTCACTGGCCTGAAGTCCCCCTCCTTGAACTGTCTGCTATCAGGGGCTCAAGCAGACTCCTCCATCCCCCATTTTGTTCACAATCCACAGGCCGCAGAGTCCTTATAAAAGCAGTTCTGCGTTCAATCGGTAAACAAGGGGAAGATAGAAAAACCACCGCCGTGTGTGAGGGCATCTCTGTTTCACTCCCAGACCGATACGCAGGCGCAGCTTGCGCCAAGTTCAGAAAGTACAGAGCAATATTCTAAACAATTTTACGCAATTCAGAAACAACCAATCATTTCTGGTGATTGTGTTAAGCGTGTGTGTGTATGTGCACCCATTTCTGAACACGATGCGATATCCTCTGCATTACCCAGTTCAGATTTTTGGTATTATCATCATTTTTGCCTGGCACCACACCCAGCAGCAAAGGCTCCAGGGAAAGCTGTCCTCTTGAAGCAAGTCAGCACCAAAGTGGATGTGACAGCGTGATGGAGCCTATGCTTTGAAATCAGACATTCCCAGCAGTTCTGAATGAAGACATGTAGCCACCTGAGATGGCCCAGCAAATACCACTCTCTGCTTTTCTTTTTCCTCTTCCTCCTCATGCTCTGTACTTTGACTTTTGCCTCTGCTACAGCAAGGGCAGGTGAGTCAACAGGCTGTCACCTGTTCAGAAGGTGGGCAGTTCGAATCCCCGCGACGGAGTGAGCTCCCGTTGCTCGGTCTCTGCTCCTGCCAACCTAGCAGCTCAAAAGCACGAAGTGCAAGTAGATAAATAGGTACCGCTCCGGCGGGAAGGTAAACAGCATTTCCATGTGCTGCTCTGGTTCTCCAGAAGCAGCTTAGTCATGCTGGCCACATGACCCGGAAGCTGTACGCCGGCTCCCTCGGCCTGTAAAGTGAGATGAGCATCGCAACCCCAGAGTTGTCTGCGACTGGACCTAATGGTCATGGGTCCCTTTACCTTTACCTTACAGCAAGGGCAGGTGAGTCAACAGGCTGTCACCCAACAATGACTCACTCAGAAGAAGGAACCTATATCAAGGAGTGAGGAATCTTAATCCCAGGGACCCAGTGAGCTCTTCCAAGCATCTCTCTCTGATCCTCAAAACTAGCCCTTTTTTGCTATCCCAACTTCAGAACCTGAGAGTTTTTGCCAGGCTGGAATTTGTTCTTGAACTCTGGAATGACTCTTACTTTGAGGGATAGAGAGGGATTGTGTGGAAATCAGCCTCCTGTACAAAGGTCAATTTTACACCTGCTGCGCTGCCCACTTTGGCCTCTGGCCTCACTCAACACCGGCATGTCTACAGGGTC
This sequence comes from Podarcis pityusensis, assembly GCF_964106645.2. Taxonomy (NCBI): domain Eukaryota; kingdom Metazoa; phylum Chordata; class Lepidosauria; order Squamata; family Lacertidae; genus Podarcis; species Podarcis pityusensis. Next base: position 37,961,733 of record NC_138040.1, read on the forward strand.
AGTCTCAAACTGAGACCTTGTATTGGGGCAAGTGGCTATTTTTCTGGGGCAAGGCGTCAATTCTTTCTGAAGTTCAAAGGGCATTTGTCATGGCAGCAAAGCCATGGGTAGTCTCTTCAAGGCCACTTCCCCCCACAATGCGTTGCTCTGAGGAGTGACTCTTTCTCAGAGTAAGGCATGAGGAGCAACAGAGGAGATGTGGATGGGCAGTGGGCAGCCTAGAGAAGAGTTTGGATTTGATATCCCGCTTCATCACTACCCTAAGGAGTCTCACAGTGGCTAACGTTCTCCTTTCCCTTCCTCCCCCACAACAAACGCTCTGTGAGGTGAGTGGGGCTGAGAGACTTCAGAGAAGTGTGACTAGCCCAAGGTCACCCAGCAGCTGCATGTGGAGGAGCAGGGAAGCGAACCCGGTTCACCAGATTACGAGTCCACCGCTCTTAACCACTACACCACACTGGCTCCTCCTAGAGGAGGCACCACTGCACTGCTCCTCAAAGTCCTTTGCCTAAGATGTCTCTCAAATGGCCTAAACGAGAGGGCTAGATGTGGGCCTCAGGTTCAGTCCTGGCATCACTCCACAGGATCAGACAACAGAGGGTGCGAAAGACCCTCTGCCTGGGATTCTGAAGAACTGCTGCCTGTCAGAATACCAGGGGTTAGCAAACTTTTTCAGCAGGGGGCCGGTCCTCTGTTCCTCAGTCCTTCTGGGGGGCCAGACTGTATTTTGGAAAAATAATATGAACGAATTCCTATGCCCCACAAATAACCCAGAGATGCATTTTAAATAAAAGGACACATTCTACTCATGTAAAAACATGCTGATTCCCAGACAGTCCGCGGGGTGGATTTAGAAGGCGATTGGGCCAGATCCGGCCCCCAGACCTTAGTTTGCCTACCCATGGAGTACACAGCACTGGGCTTGGTTGAAAAATAATCTGACCCAGCAGAGGCCATTTTTAATATTCTGAAATAACTTCCTAATAGCTGCAGCTGCAATGCTCCCAGCCTCCCAGAATGGGTTTGGCACCTCCTATCTCCACTGCAAAAAAGTGGATTGTGCCGCACATTCCCCCAACCTGATTCTGACAGAAAAGAGCTGTGAAGTGGCAGGCTGAACATATTCCAAAGTTCAGCAAGAGAGGGTCAGATAGATTGATACAACAGCAGCGTTTGGATAGGCATACGATGAAGTCACCCCTGGGCACAGTTGCTGAAATGAGAGGTGCCGGAGACCCCTAATGTCCAGCTTTTGTGGAGTCTGCCTGAGGTTACTCGGTGGTGAGAGAACAAAATTTTGCCCCTTCTCCAGGGAGCACCAGCTCTTTAGGACAACTTCATACATGCTAAAGCTGCGTCTTCACTGGGCATTTGCCACTGAATAGTCACACCTGGTGAACTCACTTTTTACAGGGCATGTGCATGAAATCATGGGCAAGGTTTTGCATGTTTCTCATGTTTTGCCTGTTCAGCTTCTGTTTGTTTTCCAGAGCTCAGAAAAGCTGCCTTTTTTTAGCTCCATGGAATAGCTGCACAATTTCTGCAGGCGTCCGTGGACTATTGTGTTGCTATTCTGACCACCTATGGCCTGCATAGATTACTCTAGCCATTTCCTAAGAGCAACTCTGGCATTTTAACTCTCACTTTTCCAAACAGCATTGCTTTTATATTTAATCCCTCCAAGCCGCCGGGCCTTAAATTAAAATGGGAAAGATAATGATTAGGGTGTATTTAGCCCTGTTTCAATGCACAGTAGTCCTAATGAAAATCCCCCTCACCCACAAACCTTTGGGGCTTAAGAAAGGGAGGCTGCCCACTTGGCAGGACATGTTACGAGTCGCTGTTCCACTTCTAGCTGAAAGCAACACAGCAACAATTGGGTGTTGCTAAATTATCCACAGCTGGAAAGCACCTTAAGACATTGGGGAAATATTTCCAGCTGTGGCCCTGGTGCGTTTTGGCTCAGATTATACCCCCGGTGTCACTATGCAGAAGCAGAGCAATTCAGCATCGCAGTTTTGAGAGCCAGGAAAGTGAGCTTCAGGTTATATAGGAAGGTGTCTTGGGGACCAGATCTAACTCTTTGTCCATCTGGGCCACTGCTGCCTACTCTGACTGGCAACAGCTCCCTGGGGTCCCAGGCATGGAGGGGAGCTTCCCATCCACCTAAGTGGTCCTTTCAGCTGGAGATGCTGGAAATTAAAACAAGGACATTCTGTATGCAAAAGTCGTATTCTTTCCGCTGCAGGACAGTTCCTCCCCAAAGAGAGCAGAAATGGGTTGCCTTTTCCTCCTTGGGTTCCTTAAAAACTTTCTGCCCTCCTAGTCGAAAATCAGAACTCCCCTAAATACCACAAGAGGATCCAAGTGCGTGTGGAGCTGGGTGAATAATTTGTCTTTTTCCTCGTCTTGTAACGGGGTCAGTGCCAGGGTGGAGCTATCTTGATTTTTGTTTTTCTTCTCCTCCAGCTCCTGGCTGTCTCTGTACAAAGCTCCTGGCACCTGCCAGCCTCTCTCATTACTATTCTAGCCTTGGCAGCCTCTGAGCTGGCAGAGCTGTGCTGGCCAAACATCATTTTGAAGGAAGGCAGCAGCTGAGCTCATCCCGATCCCAACTGGTCGGGAGATGCCAGCTCAAAAGCTGAGGAAAACGCCAACCAGCGTTTATTTCTCCTCTGCACATGTGAATTCATTAAAAGTCATGTAAAATGATTGAATACCCATTATCGAACACTAAAGTGGCAGTTGGGTTTCTTCGCTTGTCTATTTGAACAAGAAAGCAGGTTTCAAATTGTCCAAGTACACAGGCAATCCAACGTAGCGTCAGGCCCCATCTGAACTACACATTTAAAGCAGGATCATACCACTTTAAACAGCTTCCCCCAAAGAATCCTGGGAGTTGTAGTTTGTTAAGGGTGCTGAGTGCTAGGAGACTACTATTCCCTTCACAGAGCTACAGTATCCAGAGTTTTTGGAGATGTAGGATTGATTGTTAAACCACTCAGACAATTGTGGTTCTGTGAGAGGAACAAGGGTCTCCTAACAATTCCCAACCAAAATCCCTTACCAAACTACAACTCCCAGGATTCTTTGGGGGAAACCATGGCAGTTTTAAGCGGCTGTGTGGCTGCTTTCAATGCCTGGCACTGATGGGGCCTGAAACAGAAAAAGCTAGGCAGGAGCAAGCAGACAGAGTTAATAAATGCCAAACTCACCGGGTTCCTGGAGCTCAGGCTATTGAGCCCCCAAACTAGTAGTGTTTCAAGGGCAACATAGCTGCCAAGCCCAATTTGTCCCTTCGAGATCATCCGAAACAACATGTTATCCAAGTGTCCTGTTTACCACGGAGCTATTTTCCTATTCCCGTCCCTATTTTATTCCGCCTTTCTTTCTTTTCTTTTGCAAAAGGCCTTGTAAAATATGTCAGGGAATGCTTATGAAGCCTACGCCACTCTGGAAGCCAGACAAGAATGCTGTGGCCGGACTGCTCACAGGAGCGAGTCACTGGCAACATCCTATGTCTCTTTGCTGGGAGACCTGTACTGGTTGCCAGTTTGCTACCAGCCCAGGCACAAGGTTTTTGTGTTCATTCTCAACAACTTGGGCTCCAAGTACCATAAGGCACCTACCGTATTTTTTGCTCTGTAAGACGCACTTTTTCCCTCCTAAAAAGTAAGGGGAAATGTGTGTGCATCTTATGGAGCGAATGCAAGCTTCGCAGCTATCCCAGAAGCCAGAACAGCTAGAGAGGGTGCTGTGTAGCGCTCCCTCTAGCTGTTCTAGCTTCGCATGAAGCCTCCGCAGAGCACGGGGAGCATTCATTCCCGTGCCCTGTGGAGGCTTCGCGGGTCTATCCGTGGCTTTTGCGGGAGGTGCGGTAAGGGACAGAGCGGGCGGCTCTGTCCCTTCCCCCACCTCCCGCAAAGCCAGGGATAGGCGCACTCCCTTTAAAGAGTTGTGTGGAGTGTGTGTGCGGCTCTTGGGGGAAAGCCTGCAAGCGCCACACACACACTCCACGCGGCTGGTGAAAGGGAGTGCTGAGCAGAGCCTGGGACACATACAGGCTCAGCGCTCCCTTTAAATAATATTTTTTTTCCTTGCACTCCCCCTCTAAAAACTAGGTGTGCCTTATGGTCAGGTGCATCTTATGGAGCAAAAAATACGGTAATTCCTTACGCTTGATCACTGAGAGCTTCTGATAGGGCACTTTTTGCAGTCTCTCCAGTGCCCCGAGGCTGAAAGCTCATCCACACTTTTGCTTGTCCCACCTCTTTACCAGTCTTTCAGACCCTCCAAGAAGCCATCCCAGTTTCTGATTTATAATAATAATAATAATAATAATAATAATAATAATAATAATAATAAATTTATTATTTATACCCCGCCCATCTGGCTGGGCTTCCCCAGCCACTCTGGGTGGCTTTCAACAAAATATTAAAATACAGTAATGCATCAAACATTAAAAGCTTCCCTAAAGAGGGCTGACTTCAGATGTCTTCTAAAAGTCTGATAGTTGTTGTTCTCTTTGACATCTGGTGGGAAGGTGTTCCACAGGGTGGGTGCCGCTACCGAGAAGGCCCTCTGCCTGGTTCCCTGTAACTTGGTTTCTCACAGCGAGGGAACCACCAGAAGGCCCTCGGCGCTGGACCTCAGTGTCCAGGCAGAACAATGGGGGTGGAGGCGCTCCTTCAGATATTGATTTGATCCTGGAATGTCCTAGAGCTCTCCCACCTCATTCCCAAAGCTGAGAAACCACTAGCTATGCTTTGGGGAGAAGGGAAGAGCCCTCATGTCTGAGCCCTCATGCTTCCTCCCCAAAGCCCACTGCCTCCCTTACCCAGCTTTGGGAAGGCAGCACGAAGGCTGCAGCGGTGGGTGTCAAATATTGATGGGGGCCACCAAATAAAGCATTGAGGGCCATGTTCGGAAATACCTGATTTATCCCCACCTACAGTAGAGGGCAGCCTACTAATGTGGATCAAAAGGATGCAAGAAAACAAGATCCCATCATGTTGCAATAAGTATGTTTTGATTTTATGGTTTAGCATTGCTTATATTTTGAATTGCATATGGGAAAAACACCATAATCTTTCCAGTGCTTAAGGCCTGTACCAGTCTTAATACAGCCCTGGTTTACCCACTGCTGTCAGTGCTCTAGCCCCATCAAGGACTCCTTGCTTTAGCCATTTCCATTTTTAACAGGACCAGGAAGGAGAGACTCCGAGTGCAGACGATCCCCAGGCTGGATGTGGTCCTGCTAATACCACCTGTGCTCTCTTCCAGTTTAGAAACCGACCGTGGGTGGTGGTCGCAGCAGAAACACTGCCCCGCCCCAGCCCCCTCAAGAGGCCCGGGATGCAAGGGGGGGCTTGGCGGCACCAATGGCCTTCTTGTCCCGGTTCTCCCGGAACGGATCCAGGGCTCCCAGCCGGCGGATACACGATGACACCGTCAGCCACCCCATCCTCAGCGTCTTCGAGCTGGAGAGGCTGCTCTACACAGGGAAGACAGCCTGCAACCATGCCGACGAAGTGTGGCCAGGACTCTACCTGGGAGATCAGTACGTACCAGCCCAGATGTCACTGTGGGGTGGGGACAGTGGTGGGGAGGAAGTCCTGTGATCTACAGCTGCTAAGGAATTGGAGGGCATGCATGACATTGCCTACTATCAGGGACTGGGCAGAGGAGGAATGGTGGAGACCACCTCCCCATCTTGACCCCTCTAGGGAGGAGGAAGAAGACAGTACAGTGGTACCTTGGTTGCGAACAGGATCCGTTCCAGAGGCACGTTCGCAACATGAAAGGAATGCAAACCCACAGTGGCGCATCTACGCACATGCGGGTTGCGATTCACTGCTTTTGCGCATGCGCGTTACGTCATGCGGCGCGTCTGCACATGCGCCAGTGGCGAAACCTGGAAGTAACCCTTTCTGGTACTTCCGGGTTGCCGCAGGATGCAACCGGAAAAACGTAACATGAAGCAAACGTAACAAGAGGTATGACTGTATAGATTTACAACAGGGGTTTGAGGGAGGTCACAGCTCAGAGGCAGATGAGGCGGAAAGTTGGGAAATAATGGTAGAGTAGGAGGCAGGACCGGAATGGCAGTTGGCTGGCACGAAAGCCTTCCAGACCCCCCATCTGCCAGAACCTGGCAAGCCTTAAAAGTAGGAGAGCAAAGAGCTCCAAGACAGAAAGCAACGTAGCAGCACCTGTAGAAGTGATGAATGAGGAAGTGGGAGAGACGAGGGGTTGGAGATTCACTTGGGACAACATCATTATCCAGGAGGCTGGGTACTATAATATTTATTTATTTATTTATTTATTTATTTATTTATTTATTTATTTATTTTTTCCACCTTGCCCATCTGGCTGGGTTTCCCCAGCCACTCTGGGCGGCTTTCAGCAAAACATTAAAAACAGAATAGAACTTCAAACATTAAAAACTTCCCTAAACAGGGCTGCCTTCAGATGTCTTCTATAGCCTCTCTCTGTAATTTTGAAATAAAAAAGGATGTTAAGGAACTTTTCCTTGTTTTTATACTTTCCTGGGCAACCAGCCAGGAGCTGCTGACAGCATCCAGGCACCTACAGAGGGACAAATCTCCATTTCTCTCTGTTTCTCATGTTTCCCATCCTGAAGTTCATTCCACCCCTTTTCTGCATCCATTTGAGTTTTCTGTTTAAAAGCCTGCACGAGCAACCTTACTCCTTTATGTGCACACCAGCCAGCTGCACTGAGAGGGTTGCTTAACAAGCTTCCCTGCTCCATCTTCTTCCCCCCATGTAGAGATATAGCTGCCAACCGCCGGGAACTGGCACGCCTGAACATCACCCACATCCTCAATGCCTCGCACAGCAAGTGGCGGGGAGGGGCCGATTACTATGAAGGCACTGGCATCTGCTACCTGGGCATTGAGGCCCATGACTCGCCCACTTTCGACATGAGCCCCTACTTTGATCCCGCCGCTGACTTCATCCACAAGGCGCTGAGCAGGACTGGAGGTGAGTCCATGGTGGTAGGTGGCTTGATGGCCCAACTTTTTGCAGAACTGAATAGCTCTCCCTACCATTGGTTAGAGTTTCACATTAGGGTGACAATGGTCTGGATGGAAGTAGGACTGGTGCCTGTGAGCACACTGTCATGGGATTGGTGTGCTGAGATTCTTCCACATATGTGGTGGACCTGTAAAAGGATAGAAGAGTATTGGGAAATAATTCATAATGAATCGAAAAAAATGTTTAAAAGTACTTTTCCCAAAACAAATCAGAGTCCTTTTTGTTGGGGATAATTCAGATGGAAATTCCCATGTGTCAAAAAAGGTTATTTATGTATGCCACTACTGCGGGCCGTGTTTCATTAGCCCCAAAATGGAAAGCAAGTGAGGTCCTATCTAAAGAAGATTGGCAACTTAAACTGATGAACTATGTGCAGCTTGCGGACCTAACATATAGAATAAGAGAACAAGAAGAACATACGTTTCAAGAAGATTGGAAGATGTTTATTAAATATATGGAAAATAACTGTGTACAGCTGAAAATGCTGGCAGCATTATGATAAATTCAACAGTGTAAACAAGTTTTGATGGGTGTAATAATGGAATACTGAATGGTTTAGTTTATGTAAAATATGCAGGGATTTCACCTAAACATTAGGAAGAACTTCCTGACAGTAAGAGCTGTTCGACAGTGGAATTTGCTGCCAAGGAGTGTGGAGGAGTCTCCTTCTTTGGAGGTCTTTAAGCAGAGGCTTGACAACCATATGTCAGGAGTGCTCTGATGGTGTTTCCTGCTTGGCAGGGGGTTGGACTCGATGGCCCTTGTGGTCTCTTCCAACTCTATGATTCTATGATTCTATGATTCTATGATTATTATGATATGAAAAAATGAACCATGGAAAGAGAAGAAAGGAAGTCATTGACATTTTTTGGTTGTTTAAATGAATATTTTAAATTGTAAAACAGAAAATTTAATAAAAATTATACACACACAAAAAGAGATTCTTTCCCATGGTGAGAGATTAACTGTTACACCCAGACCATATCCATAGCATGTATTTAAAGAGCATGGCTTCCCCCACCCCAACCCAAGAATCCTGAGAACTGTAGTTTGTTGCAGGTGCTTGAAATGGCAGCTCTGTGCATGGAGGGGTCCCCTAAAAACTCAGTTCCCAAGAATCTTGGGGGAGAAGCCAAGATCACTGGGTGATCTTGGGCCAATCACTACCTTTCAGTTTGCTCTACTTTGCAGGCTTGCTGTGAGGAACAAGTAGAAAGGGGGGACTGTGTGTGCTGCCATGAGCATCTTGGAGGAAAAGCTGAACACAAAAGTAAAAAGTCTGTGAGCCAGTGCACACTTACCTGAAAATAAATCCTGCTGAACATTGCAGGATTTATCTCTGGATATCTATGCATATCATAAAGGGACGTGGGTGGCGCTGTGGGTTAAACCACAGAGCCTAGGGCTTGCCAATCAGAAGGTCGACGGTTCGAATCCCCACGACGGGGTGAGCTCCCATTGCTCGATCCCTGCTCCTGCCAACCTAGCAGTTTGAAAGCACATCAAAGTGCAAGTAGATAAATAGGTACCACTCCGGTGGGAAGGTAAACGGCGTTTCCGTGCGCTGCTCTGGTTTGCCAGAAGCGGCTTAGTCATGCTGGCCACATGACCCGGAAGCTGTACACCGGCTCCCTCAGCCAATAAAGCGAGATGAGCGCCGCAACCCCAGAGTCGGCCATGACTGGACCTAAAGGTCAGGGTTCCCTTTAGCTTTACCTTTATGCATAGCGTAGGGGAGACATATTTTTTAGGGAGTGCTACCAGGTGCCCCCACAACAGGCTCCCTCATTGGAGCTTGGCTCCAGTGTGCAAGGAAGCTGCAGAAACAGCTTCCTCGTGCAACGGCTCAATGCCGCCAGCCACAGCTCCACCCCTGGGTCAAGCCTGACCTGGGGGCAGAGAGAGGCTACAGCACACAAGGAAGATGCCAAGTATCTTCATCATGCCTGGCTGCAGTTCTGCTACACCACTGGCGCATCATATATTTGTTTTTGACGTGTCTAAACTGCCCATCACCCTGATGGATCCCAGGGCAGTGTACAGCAAGGAAAAGATGCATCTTCATGCACCAGTAAAATTGAGGACTTGTCCACACTTCTGCTCATCCTGTGTCTAGAATGCATGAACACAAGCAATTTTCCACTTGATCCACACAGTGTGGTCATTGTCCTGTGGAAATTGGGGACCTTTTTCAGGCAAACAGCCACAATCCCTCCTGGGAAATTTCCCGGGGCCATCTGCCAATGGTGGGTGGGGCCAGCTGCAAAAGTAGGTGGAGCAACCATGCAAATTTTACCTTTGTGTGATAGCCTACTTTCTACACACACACACACACACACACACAAACCTCTTTATTCTCCATCCAGGGATGCAAGAGGCATGATCAGAGTTCAAGGATACATTCCGACCAAGTGAAAACACTCAAGGGGAGTGAAAAATAGGACATGAGGGCCAGATAGTAATGCCTGGAAGGCTACATGTGGCTCCCATTCTTGAGGTCCCTCACTCCTGTGTCCCGAACCAAATGAGGATGGAAATATAAGGTTGTGCTGGGGGAGGGAATCTCTCTGGAGTTATTTAAATTGGTGGCATTCTGGAAGAGATCTTTGCTGAGGTGCACCTCTAACCTTACGGGCCATAAATGCCTCAGCTGCCATTTGATATTAATAGTACACTTTAGCTACTCTCAGATAATGGTTTTAATGCTGTTGGGAGCTCTTCAGACTGCAATCTGCATTACTTCAGTTTATTCTGAATGCGTTTAGTCATCCCTACTGTGTTTGGAAGGCAGGGAGCCTCCTGCTCCTTCTGTTGAGTAGGGCCCTGGACCTCTGCCCCCAAGTCCAACCCTGATGGCAACACTGTCAACACTTACTTTGCATATCTACATCTGGCACATTTATATCTCCCCTTTCTTCCTGCAGGAAGGATCCTTGTTCACTGTGCTGTGGGGGTGAGCAGATCAGCCACTTTGGTCCTCGCCTACCTCATGATTTACCATCGCTTGACCTTGGTGGAGGCCATAAAGACCGTCAAGGACCACAGAGGCATCATCCCCAACCGGGGGTTCCTACGTCAGTTGGCTGCCCTGGACAACTCCCTCAGGTTGAAACAGAGGCCATGAGTGGAAGGGCCAGAGGGGAAAACAATGTTGGAGCCGGTCCTGAGGCATTCCCAGGCCATAATTTGGGCTCTGGTATCCCTGAACTTCCACAGTTCCCGCCCTGCAGAAGCCCAATGCCTACAAGGCCTCTAATTTTTAAGTTAGCTTCAGGTGTCAGCCACAGGTGAGCTGGCTCAGGTTTCCGAGAGGCAGAGAGTTCCCCAACCCCTCTCTCCATTTCTCCCTCCTTTGGGAAGCCATAAAATGGGGCTCTTCTTCATATCAAGTCTCAACCTCAGACCAGGGGAGCCTTCAGCTATCTAAATCCCCTCAGAGTCCTGTGTGGTGTGGCCTGTCCCCATATTTGCTTTTAGCCTTTGTTAAAGTGCTTGGGTAGTTCCTTAATGTATTTTAGCTGTGAGAATAAAGTCCTGCAGAGACTAAATGCATCAGAGCATTTTTCCACCCAACAGTGATAGGCAATTATGGGGCAAGGGAAGAAGAATAGGTTTGGTTACTGCTAGAGAGCCATGCTGCTGCTGTCTGGGGTGGGGTGAGGAGTAGTCCCAGAACAGCAACTGCCCAAGGGTCCCAGGAACTTAGAAGGGCCTTCCACTGGCGTAACCCAGCTGCACCCCAATTCATCACCCTCTCTACCAAGCCCACAGGTGCTTTCAGTTACAGGTGGTGCTGCTGCTGCTGCTTTTGAATGGGAGCCAAAATCAGCTCCCTTCCAGAATGGCTGCCCACCATTTTAAGTTACCCAAAATGTAATGCCCTGGACCACAGATTTGTAAAATGTATTGTTTTCACAGCTCTGTAGCCTGAGTTGATCAGTAATTCTGTTGCAGCCACTACAAGCAGGGCTGGGCCCTGCCCTGATTCAAGGAAGGTTGCTGGTTGCTGGCCAGGACCATGCAAAGGGGCTGTCTAAAGCCTGGCACTGGCTTGGATGGAATGAAGTACACGGAGCACTATTCTTATTATTTTTAACCATTCTCCATCACTTAATGAGAAAAGAAACTGCATTCAGAAATTGTCAAAGGGGAGAGAAAATGTTAGTGAAATTCTCACAGGCATGGTGTGGGCTTTTACTTACTTTTACTTACTTTCAAGTAGGCCAAGGGGCATTCGTGAGCCTCTTTTCTTCCACTCTAGCTAGCTGGTCAAATATACAGAATATGGAGAATCAAGTCTTTTCTGAAATCCACTGTTGGGTCATACCTTTTTTAGGACCAACCAAACATGTCACCCAAAAGTGGCAAGTTTTGAAGAGGGAGCAAGGCAGCTTCAGCTCCAGAGACCTGCCAGGACCAGCAATGAAAGGAAGTGCCGTTTGAGTGATACCAGGCATAAAGATAAAAAGTTCAATGGTTCCTAGAGCAGAATTGCTGGTGGAGTGGATTCCCCACCTCCTAGAATGGATTTTTTGTTTGTACCAGCTGCTGAAAGTTGAAGGAGCTCAGGTTCATTCTAGGAACCATGGGGGGGGGGGGGAGAGAGAGACCATAGATCAGTGGTACAGATATATTTTGCATCCAGGTCCCAGGCTCAATCCCCTGCATCTCCAGGTAGGGCTGGGGGAGTCTCCCTGTCTGAAACCTGGAGAGCTGCTGCCAGTCAATGTAGACAATTCTCTGGCTCTGTATAAGACAACTTCCTATGCTGCTATGAATGGAATGCTTCATCCCTGCTCCATCAATTTGCTCCCTTGCCTACCTGTAAGTCCATGCCCTCACCTGCCTTCAGTCACTCATTGCCTGTGGCTACCAGGCGAGGGCTTAAATCAGGCATAGGCAAACTCATCCCTCCAGATGTTTTGGGACTACAACTCCCATCATCCCTGACCACTGGTCCTGTTAGCCGGGGATGATGGGAGTTGTAGTCCCAAAACATCTGGAGGGCCGAGTTTGCCTATGCCCGGCTTAAATGCAAAGTTGGCTCACCAGATGCAGCATAGAGCACACTTCCAGCTTTGCAAAGTTACCCACAGCAGATCACAGAAAACAGCTCCAACCTGGATACTCCTGCAAGAGTTCCAGCAGCTTTGGCATTTCCTACGCTGGCAATGAAAATAAATTGATGTCGTTGGCTAGAGTGTAATGTCTGGTTTAAAGATGGCTATCTTCCGCCTGTTCTCCCCCCATTGTTCATTTGGGATGTGGACATGGCACAAAAGAAGTTCAAAGGCACTTTTAGCACCAGGTGTGAGAAATGATGCCAAGGCCCTTTTCATCAGTATATAAGCAAAATTAAATCGGAGGTTCTGCACAGCTGTATTATTCAGCAATCCCTTTCCTCCATAGCCATGTTCTCCTTATAGATGCCAACCTCAGTCTGTCGTCATCCAGTTCTTGGCTGCCTGCTTGCCTTCCCACCCAGGTGGCGGTCGCAGCTGCCAAGTTCCTCCCCCTTAGTCTCAGTGTTGCCCTTTTAGAACTCAGCAGGGAGAAGGATGGGGACAAAACTAGAATAAATTGGCTCTGCCTCTCACTGGCTCTGGTCCCACCAACCTTTGGCCCGCCTGCTTTCTGTGCAGAATTATATGTGTGGAAGTTGCCCAGGGTCATTTGACCCTTTTAAATGGTCCTCTTTTTCCTTCCGATAAAAGACTATGCAAAATACTTTCTTTAAAGTTTAAAAATGACGCATTACTTCTACTTGGTACACTGAAACATTTTTACATGAATTTGTATCTGAGACTAATATTTACAGACTGATTGTGAGGCACACAGAAGCATAAAACAACACCTGCTGTTCTCACAGTTAAAATTCACTCTCTATACAGCTGATAAATGAACCAACGGGGGGGGGGGGACTGACTACTTTGATGTTAATGCTACAGCATTAAGCCTTTGCATAGTATTTTGGAGGCATGATTCCCACACTCTCCACTGCACCAGTTTCAGTGGGCATTGGCCCCTACAGCTCACAAGTAAGCCCTGTTCAGCAAAGGGCTTGGGCAACTTCAGTTCAATGTTTGTTGATTCCAGATTCAGTCTCATTGCTTCCTGTTTATGCCCCCCACAGATGCAAGAAGGGGGATAGTTAGTGATGAATACCCGCTTACCTGGGAATCTAGGGTTGCCATATTTTAAAAAGCAAAAAAGAGGACACTATGACAACTCTCATTTTAAATACCTCTACTATGTGTAAGTTATAGAAGCTGTGAAATATTGCTGAGGGGGGCAGGAGAAGAGAAGAGGAAATCAAATCTTCAACCACCGGTTATGTCTATGTCTCATCCGGAAAGTATAGCCAGAGATATTTTGGCAAATTTTAAAAATCCACCCGGATGGAAATTTTACCCCTGAAAAAGAGGATGTGTCCTGGAAAAAGAGCACACATGGCAACCCTAACTATGCCCCATTGAATGCAATGGAACTTATTTCTGAAAGAACTTGCATAGGGTTTAAGATGAGTTGAAAAGTGAGGCTGGTCTGTTGCATTTTTAATGGATATGTAGTGGTGGCTTGACAAGCTACACCCACTGAAATACAGTGGTACCTCGGGTTACATACGCCTCAGGTTACAGATGCTTCAGGTTACAGACAATGCTAACCCAGAAATAGTGCCTTGGGTTAAGAACTTTGCTTCAGGATGAGAACAGAAATCATGCTCTGGCGGCGCAGCGGGAGGCCCCATTAGCTAAAGTGGTGCTTCAGGTTAAGAACAGTTTCAGGTTAAGAACGGACCTCCGGAACGAATTAAGTATGTAACCAGAAGTACAGTGGTACCTCGGGTTAAATACGCTTCAGGTTACATACGCTTCAGGTTACAGACTCCGCTAACCCAGAAATAGTACCTCAGGTTAAGAACTTTGCTTCAGGATGAGAACAGAAATCATGCTCCGGCAGCAGCAGGAGGCCCCATTAGCTAAAGTGGTGCTTCAGGTTAAGAACGGTTTCAGGTTAAGAATGGACCTCTGGAATGAATTAAGTATTTAACCCGAGGTACCACTGTACCACGGTACCCTCAATCTAAGCATGTGGCCAGCCTAATAGGACTGTGCTGTCTACACCACACAGTAGGAACCAACACAGATATTGGGATGATTCAGAGAGGTCACTCAAGAGGTAGTGAACAGATTATAGCTTACTAACACTTGAATACACATGGATACATACAAGCAATATAAATATATACACACACAAGCCATGCTAAAGAGAAAGCAATGAATAGGTGCAACCAACACACAGGAAGTGTTTAATTAAAGGAACAGAAGTCCCTCCAAGCCTTAATAGTGCTTTATGTATCTGCAATGGACAGAGGTGTGGTGCCATTGAGGTTTTCCTGCCCTCAAATGGCCACAAACCAGGTAAAAAAAGTAGTCATAATGGCAGGACAATGAAGGAAACACTGGGGTATAACAAACTGATGATGATGTCATCTGGGTGTTCCCTAAAAAGTGAACAAACAAAGGGAAGCCATTCGGGGGGGGGGGGAGTGTGAAAACAAGCAGTTCCTTGCTAAACAAGTATGTTTTGCTCCATGGATCACAAGTGGTGTAGACCTGGTATTCTGTTGTTGGTATCCGTCTGTCTCAAGTGACAATGGAGTGTGCCTCCAGGGGTGAAGTCAAACCAAAGCGACCACCCCGGGGCGCAAGTCTGGTCAGTGTCTAGTTCACACGTAAAGTAATTTCTGTGAAATCTAATAGACACAAGAGGGCAGTGTGGCTCCTAGGTAGTGTGGCTGAGGGTGGGGATCACCAAGAGTTGACCCAAACCAGTAATGAATGAGCTTCCCCTTATATGCATGCAACCAAAGGTCCAGAGAAGGTCCTTTCCCAACCTGGTTCTCTATCCTGATGTTTCGGACTACAAAGCCCATTAGCCCAAGTCAGTATGGCCATTAGTTCAGCTACTTGTTCAGTGAAGAGGCAGCAACTTCTTTTCCTGCCAGTCTCTCCTCAATTGTTCTGAAGCTGCTACACCTGTGTCCTCCAGGTGTTTCTGGACTCCACTTTCCATAATTCCAGATTTTTGGCCATGCTGGCTGGAGCTATAGTTTGTTAAAGGTGCTGGGAATTGTAGGTCTGTGAGGTCAGCAACCTTAACAAATGATAATTCACAGGATTCTTTGGAGGGAGCCATGACTGGTGAAGTGGAAGAAAATGGCTTTAAATATATGGTGGGGATCTGACTCTAGGTATGAACCTAAAGCTCACTAAAGATAACATCTGGGCAAAATATAGAGGAGCTGGGAGCCAGCAGGGCTGTAACAATCTCTTCTGGCTTTCTTTTTTGTCTGCCTCCTAAGTAACCTAAAGAAGGAGAAATGAACTGGCACCTCAAGAGAGAAAGAGAGAGAGCACAAACTCAAAATACATCCATTCAGTCCCATTAAAACCATATAGATGCTCTTTCGTATAAAAGTCTGTACAATTTTCATAATCTAGGCAAAGGTCTTCCAACACAATGGGAGTGGAACAGTTAGGTCCTTTTAGACTTCATGGTCTTACCAAATGCAACCATGTGCCTTACTTCACTCGCTTCAAAATCTGGGAAGCCGGTCCTACTGCTTTTGAGGGGGGGGGGCTTTCTCCTTGCTCCGCTGTGCGGTGGCCCTGGACCTCTGCCCCAAAGTCCAGCCCTGACGATACCGCTGTGCACTGGGCCCACTTCAGAAAATACTTTGCTCTGTTTACAGATACACACCTTGCTCTGTTTGCTCACACATACGCACACATTCTTATCTCCTGGAGAGAGGAAAGCTCATGAGCAAATCCTGTCCCTCAACTTTTAATGGATGGGGAGGCTCATGTAGAGAGGCTAGTTTCATGGAATCATAGATTTGTGGAGTTTGAAGGGACCCCAAAGGTCATCTCATCCAGCCCTCTGCAGTGCAGGAATCCAGCCCACAGCTGTCCCTGGGTGGCTCGAACCACCAACCTTCTGGTTAACAGCCAGATGCACAGACCCATTGCAGCACTGGAAGCTTCCATCATTAGTTTTGGAGCCAAACAGTTGACTAAAACCTCCAGGTTCAGAGAAAGCAAACCCTGGAATAGCAGTTCGGGGGGAATATGCCACTTTTGTGGCCTCCTTGTAGGATTCTTGCAGCATCTGACTTCAACGATTAATATCCTTGTCATAGTACAAATCTATGATGTGACCACACTGGGAATACTGCATGTTGTCCTGGTCACCACACCCTCTATAGGGATGTGTGTAGATGCTAGGAGATGATATATTTATTGGATAGTATCCTTCCTTCCTCATGTTTGTGAGTTCAGCAGAGTGGTATCCCTTTACAGCTTAAAAAGAACCTTAGGATAATTTAAGTTTTAGTTTAAGTAATCCAGGATGCTTTAAGGCAGACTGGATTCTTCTGGTATTCCCTCCTTTTCTCCCCCTTAAAACAATAATTACACAAACAGTCTTGTAAAAGGTAAAAACAACACTTACTCACTTAGAATACTTGTTGAAGACTAACAGACACAGCAGCTTTGTTCAGACAGGCTTAAGATGGTAATTCAGTTACAAAGACATACTTAAGTCTAGCTTAAAATGGTGTCTGAGCATTGGAGCTCAGGCATGCAGAGGTTCTTCTCATTTTCTGGCTTGATAACGATGGTAATGAAAAGGAGCATGTGCCAGGCAGGTCACAGAATAGATATAGCTATGCTCTTCCCCTGTCAGGGCACTGTGAGTGTGTCTCTCACAGAGTTTACTCTAGCAAACTTACAGGAAGATTCTGTGAGATTCAGCTCCTATCATGCGCCTATCTAGCAAAGCATGAATTGTTGGTTTTGACCTCATTGTAAATATCCCACAATCTCAATAAGGGAGTTCTAGATCTGGAGAAGGTGCAGAAAATGGGAACCAAAATGGTCAACTCCTCTATGGGAAAAGGCTGCAACACACACACACACACACACACACACACACACACACTATTAGAACTTGCGGTCATCCACTGAAGCTGAATATTGGAAGAGTTGGGACAGGAAAAAAGAAGTACTTCTTCACTCCAATCATATTTAGACTATGGGATTTGCTACCACAAGATGCAATTGTGCCCACCAACTTGGACAGCTGTCAAGGGAAAGAAGTATAGCAGATAAAAGTCTAAAACAGCCCTTACTGACAAACGAATTCCAAAAGTACATTCCATATTTTTTTTCTGGCCATGCTTCTGTGTTGGTATGCACAGTTTAGCAACACTCAGTCATGCAGAGTGAGGAGGAGGCAAGCATTTTCTACTACTGAGTTTCATTGAAAACCATATATTAAGATTCAAACCGTGCTCGCAAATGGGCATTTTTCCTTTGCCAGCAAACTTACAAATCCAAGCTCGCTGCCCAAGTGACCGGTGAATCGGCACTTGCAGAAAACTCCTATGAAGCCTGAGGTTGTCTTGGGTCCACTCTATCACTGGAGGCCTCAGCAGCATGGAGGGCCTCTTACCAGTTTGGGCTGGTTTGTTGGCTGTGGCTTCTCCAGGAGAAGCTTGCTGTGGTTCTGCCTGGGGTTGCTTCTGAAGATCATTTGGAAACTTCAGTTGGCACAGAATACAGCTTTTAGGGTTTGGACTGGCCCTGCCTGTTTAGATCACGTCTCATTGGCATTAAAAGAGCTCCTCTGGCCGGCTGTATCCTTCCGAGCCAAATCTAGAGTGCTCGTATTGATTTTTATTGCTTTTTAATGGCTTGGGACGCAAGTACATAAAGGATCACTTCCCATACGGTCCATCTCACCCACGTTCTCAGGTTATCAGCTGAGTTCCTTCTCTCTGCTCCTTCCTTGTTAGAGGAGAAGCAGGTGTCAACCAGAGAAAAGGCCTTTCTGTCTCTTGTCTATGGTGCCTACAGCTAGGGCTCACCCACCTCCAAGGAGACTGGCTCACTTGGAGGCAAAATTGTCCTCTCTTAAACCCCAGACAAAGCCACTTCTACCCCAGGAAGGAATTCTGCAAATTGACTGCGCACATGCAACTTTGCTTCCTGACACACTAATGATACCTTTGAGTATGAAGCTAAGCCTAGGATGGGAAACCTATAGACCAGGGTTTCCCAAACTTGGGTCTCCAGCTGCTTTTGAACTACAGTCCCAATCATCCCAGACCACTGGTCCTGCTAGCTAGGGATGATGGGAGTTGTAGTCCAAAAACACCTGGAGACCCAAGTTATAGATCTTCAGGTGTTAGATGCCCTGGTAAATCAAAGCTCACAGTCATCAAATATCTCCTTCTAATACGGTGTATATTTCACGCTTTGCCATCGCAAGGAACCCAAATTGCAACACAAACGTTACAGAGCTTTAAATCAGCAACAATTACAACAAGGAAATCTAGATTTCATGTTTCATTTCTGGGAGGGGAAGTCAATTGTGAAAAATGGAAGTGGGGGGGCAGGGGGCGGGGAACAACAGTAGACATTTTGTACAAGCAAATCAGTTTGATAAACTGGTGGTCTGTGGTGTGTGCATGGAAGATCCCTACTCAGGCATAAAACTCATAGGATGACTTCAAGCTAGTCACTGTCTCTCAGCCTAACCTAGTACGTTGGGTTGTGAGGGTAAAATGGGGAGGCAGAGAATAGCATGCATCAGCTTGAACTTCTTGGAGGACTCCTTGAAAGGGAGGTGGGTAGCACTGTGGTCTAAACCACTGAGCCTCCTGGGCTTGCCGATCAGAAGGTCGGCGGTTCGAATCCCCGCAACGGGGTGAGCTCCTGTTGCTCTGTCCTAGCTCCTGCCAACCTAGCAGTTTGAAAGAAGAAGAAGAAGAAGAAGAAGAAGAAGAAGAGGAGGAGGAGGAGGAGGAGGAGGAGGAGGGGGAGTTTGGATTTGATATCCCGCTTTATCACTACCCTAAGGAGTCTCAAAACGGCTAACATTCTCCTTTCCCTTCCTCCCCCACAACAAACACTCTGTGAGGTGAGTGAGGCTCAGAGACCTCAGAGAAGTGTGACTAGCCCAAGGTCACCCAGCAGCTGCAAGTGGAGGAGCGGAGACGTGAACCTGGTTCACCAGATTACGAGACTACCGCTCTTAACCACTACACCACTCTGGCTCATGCCAATGCAAGTAGATCATTGTGGAGGGAAGGTAAACGGCGTTTCCGTGCACTCTGGTTTCTGTCACAGGGTTCTGTTGCACCAGAAGAGGTTTAGTCATGCTGGACACACGACCTGGAAAGCTGTCTGTGGACAAACGCCGGCTCCCTCAGCCTGAAAGTGAAATAAGCGCCGCAACCCCATAGTCGCCTTTGACTGGACTTAACTGTCTAGAGGTCCTTTACCTTTTTTTTTACCTTGGAGGAAGGGCAAGATATAGAATCAAAGGGTTCTGTATCATAGGAGGCGTCATCTACTCCACACACACCCCTGCAATACATCTCAGCATGTGTTTCCCCATCCAAATTGAAACCATACCTGACCCAGCTTAGCTTTGCATATGTGCCAGCAGTTTTATTGCTGCACCACTAGGAGGAGTCATAAAAGTAAGAATGAATGCATGAAAAAATAATGTGTTGTTTGACATTTTAAATTTGTAAACCAAATCGTGTGAAGGGTGATGTATGCACATTTTAAATAAATAATGTTCTCAGCCGTGCTCTAAACAGATGCCAAACCAGGCTATTAGGAGGCTTGGTTATGCTTCTGTGTTCTGCGAGTACAGGCAAGCGCGCGCACACACACACACACACACACGCACTTCTTGAAATTTAAGCAGACCTTTCATTACATGGTTGGGCAGCTGTCTGTCTGGATCTCACAAATATGCAAACAATAGAGGATCATCTGACAGCCACGAAGGGTGCCGTGTTCCGCCTGCAAGTCAGATGGGATGCTAACAAGCACCTGCCCTGTGTCTGGAATGGATTATAATCCCAGACAAGCTCTGTGGTTGGCTTGGTGCCTGCCAGACTACTAGAGATTCCTTGTAAGAAGCAGATCTGTTCCTTTGTCTTTCTGGTTTGGTTTTGTTTCTACTATATGAAAGGGGTCTAGATAGCAGGTGGCGCTTGAGGAGCAAAGTACCTCATTCTAAGCCAGTAGCCCATGGCTCTAAGGTGAAAGAGGCAGATAGCAACTGTCCAATGGGCCTTAGGGTTGTGTCTCAGTGATAGAGCACATGCTTTGCATGCAAACATCCCGGGCTCAGCTCTCTGTCTGAAACTCTGGAGAGCCACTGCCAGGCAGGGTAAACAAGAGTGAGTGAGCTGGGCCAGCAGTCTGACTCCATGCAAGGAAGCTTCCCATGTTTCTAAGGCGTGCTGGGTAGGCAGCTGTAGAATAAATTAACGCAACGTTCAAGAGAAAGGGTAAGAAGTTTCAACGGATCCTGTGCGCACCCTGGGTTGGTTTTCTTTGGAAAGAGGTTACAGGAGACCTATGGTATTTTTGTGATATATGATTTATTGACACAAGAAGAAGAAGAGGAGGAGGAGGAGGAGGTGTTTGGATTTGATATCCCGCTTTATCACTACCCGAAGGAGTCTCAGAGCGGCTAACATTCTCCTTTCCCTTCCTGCCCCACAACAAACATTCTGTGAGGTGAGTGGGGCTGAGAGACTTCAGAGGAGTGTGACTAGCCCAAGGTCATCCAGCAGCTGCATGTGGAGGAGCAGGGAATCGAACCCAGTTCACCAGATTATGAGTCCATCGCTCTTAACCACTACACCACACTGGCTGCACATTAAAGCATCTGCCTTGCAGGGAAAAGGGCCTTGGTAAAAGAACCAGAACGTCCTGGTAAATGCCCCCCATCTGAAACCCTGGGGAGCCACTTGCCAGTAGGGATGGGGAGAAATCTGCCTCAGTTCGCATTTAAAGGCAAACCTACCTAATCCACACTTTCTGAAATGATACGAGAACTGAAACTCAGTCATCCTATGAAATTTGCACTTCTCTGAATTTTGCAACCAAGTCACACGTACAAAAATGTATGTGCCGGGGCAAAGTGCGCATAAAGATACATGAAGGTGACCTGGAAACTACAACTAATCCAGAATGCGGCAGCTAGACTGGTGACTGGGAGCGGCTGCCAAGACCACATAACACCGGTCTTGAAAGACCTACATTGGCTCCCGTTACATTTCCGAGTACAATTCAAAGTGTTGGTGCTGATCTTTAAAGCCCTAAACGGCCTCAGTCCAGTTTACCTGAAGGAGCGTCTCCACCCCCGTCGTTCTACCTGGACACTGAGGTCCAGTGCCGAGGGCCTTCTGGCAGTTCCCTCATTGCGAGAAGCAAAGCTACAGGGAACCAGGCAGAGGGCCTTCTCGGTAGTGGCACCCATCCTGTGGAACACCCTCCCATCAGATGTCAAAGAGAAAAACAACTACCAGACTTTTAGAAGAGATCTGAAGGCAGCCCTGTTTAGGGAAGCTTTTAATGTTTAATAGACTATTGTATTTTAATATTTTGTTGGAAGCTGCCCAGAGTGGCTGGGGAAACTCAGCCAGATGGGCGGGGTATAAATAATATATTATTATTATTCAATACAAAATGCATTGCACTGGGGACAATTGCTTTGCAAAAATGTGTATGTAAGACTGCATCCAAGCGTATGACTGCATCACACGAAAACTCTGATGAATTATCATGAGGAATATTTATATCTATATCTATATCATCTATCATCTATATCTATATACTGCAAGTCAATATGAAAATGTGGAGAACTGAATTTAAGATTGGGAAAATGAGAAACAGCAAGCAACTGAAACTGACATATTCTCCCATCCAGAGTGGAGTTCCCAAGATGAATGGCTCCTTGAATGTTTCCTTCCAGCAACTCCTTCAGCCCAGCTGGTGTCAAAAGCGTTGCTCTGCTTTCTTTGGACCACATCAGTGAGGCTGAGACGGGGGTCTTGTCATCTGAGCAGCTCAGGACCTCCATACACACTACTGCAGGGAGGTGCTAACACAGCGGTTAGACTTCACCCCTGGAGGCATACTCCATTGTCTCTTGGGACAGATAGATGCCAACAACCATTGTCAGTCATACTCAACAGTGCTGAGCTAGAGGGGCCAATGAGTTCCCAGGTCTCCTTGCTTCCAACACACAGTAGCAGGATAGTGAGAGTGAGTTATCTCTTAGTTAACAGCCACACTGGATAATGGGAATGCTGACTGATAGTAATCCACTGCATCATCTTTATAGGCAACTTTTTCATACATTTTTAATCTTATGTCTTACTGCTTTCTTCAAGGCAGTTTCAGAATGCTGACTGGGGAAGTTGCAGGGAGGGGAGAGAGATTTATCTGCCACAAAACAGCAACGATTCCCTGCCCCTTCACACATGCATTTTCTTTTGCCTCTTCAAAAGGAACACTGTTTTAGAGGAAGTGCACATGGCTTGTCAAAAAGAAAATGAGGTGGGAGGGAGGTAGGAAACCATTGTGGCAAGGGAAAAGTGCAATCTGTTTGTCCAGCTTTTGTCTGTGATGGGGATATTACTCATAAATGCAGAGTCCCTGGAGTAAGATAAACCAAGGAAGATGGGAGCCGCAGTGTATTCCGCATATGGTTTGTTATGTACTGAGTTGAATAGGATCCAAAATACAGCAGTCTGATTGGTCCTAGAACAATAGGATCCAAAATGCAGCAGTCTGATTGGTCCTAGAACAATAGGATTCAGAATGCAGCAGTCTGATTGGTCCTAGAACAATGCAGCAGTAGGAATGGTCCGCAGGAGCCACCCAATCCAGCTCCAGGTGGAAGTGAATCCACAACCTGATTGGCCTACAGGAGAATCCTGGAATTAGCCAATCACGTGCAGCCCATTGTGTAAATAATGTATATAAAGCAGATATTTTGGGGAAACTTTCATTCCTCCTCACCACTATGAGCTGAATAAAGAGCATGAAATCCACTCTCGACTCTGAGTATATTTCATGGTTGTTTGTTACATTTTGTTATGTACTGAGCTGAATCCTAGAACAAAAGGATCCCGAATGCAGCAGTCTGATTGGTCCACAGGAGCCACCCAATCCAGCTCTAGGTGGAAGTGAATCAGCAACCTGATTGGCCTGCAGGAGCAGCCAATCAGGCTTCCAGAGGAGGTGAATCCGCAACCTGATTGGCCTACAGGAGCAGCCCGGAATTAGCCAATCACGCTGGGTCCATTGTGTACAGTATAGCTAGATGTTTGGGGGAAAGTTTCATTCATTGCTACTATGGGCTGAATAAAGAGCATGAAATTCACACTCGACTCCGAGTATATTTCACATTTATATCCTATTTTTCCTCCAAGGAACTCAAGATGGCATCCACGGTCCTCCCCTCCCCATTTTATCCTGCCAACAACCCTGCGAGGTAATTTTGCCTAAGAGACTGCAACTGACCTAAGGTCAACAAGTAAGCAACTACAATGATGTATCGAGGACATAATGACATCCACACTGAGCTTTCAAATGCCATACTTCTTAGAATACTTGAAAACTCTATTGTCGGTATATATTACATTTAGCACCAAAGTAAGAAAGTTAGTAATAATTTTTAATTTGAATTTTTAGAGATCCAGACAATACTTTCCAGCACATTATAAAATAAGACCACCTTGCAACTTTGCAACATAGTTATTCATTTTTATTTATGTATTGAATTTGTATACTGCCCTATACCCAGAGGTTGCAGGGCGGTTCACAGAACAAAATCAAAATATAAAACCACAATATATAATCAAAATAAAAACAACAACCCAATAACACCCCCCTTTTATCAGTTATCCCCAGTTATCCATTCATGCAGCAATATTTTCCAAACTATAAATCACACCACTTTATAATGTGATGTATACTGTAAACCACCAGCAATTGGAGATTTCACATACTGTAGACTGCAATATTGCACTTACATAATCCATTTTTTATTGTTAGAATATTTTCAAAGTTTAGCCAGGCAAACCTTTGCAATCAGCAGCATAATTTGAATTAATATCAAGATGCTCGCAAATCAAAGTCTTTGATATGTATTTCAAGAATAGGTGCCTATCTCCTGATATAACTAAGAAAGATATCTGAAACAGCATTTTCTCAAAAGGGGCAGTCCCAATACATGCAGAAATAAGTTCATCTGTTCCCACACCTCTTCCAGCATGCTTGTAATACCTATCCCTGCAATCTTTATTTATTGTTGATGGAGCTAGGTAGCATCTTGCTGCAGCTTGATCTATTTCCAAAACGTAGGCAAGGCTGTCAAAGGCCGTATTCTTCTGAATACCAATTGCTGAACACATCACAAGGGGAGACTGCTGCTGTACTCTGCTCAAGTCATGCTTTTGAGCTTCCCACGGGCATCTGGCTGGTCACTGTGATGCTGGACTAGTTGGGCCACTGAACTGATCCTGCAGATTTTGTTTATGTTCTTATGAGGACTTGCAACATGGAAGAAACAAGATTTACCAACTATCAAAGAATGGCAGGTGAAGATGATGGACTATATGGAACTTGCCGAACTGACTGGGAGACTCCAAGACCAGACAGAAGAGACGGTGGAAGAAGATTGGAAGAAGTTCAAGGAATATTTGAAAAAATATGTTAATATTTAAATCTTAGAATAGCTTTGGAAGTGGATATAGGCTGCAGGGTTAGTAGAAGATAGTGTATTCTAAAATAGTATCATTTGTAAGTGATAAAATGTGAAGATTTTTATGGTAAAAGTAAGTGTGATAAAAAAAATGGTTAGAAATTATGATATATGTAAACTGCTAAAGATGAGGTAAAATGAAAATCAGATGGGGGGACTTGGGAAAGCCCAGCTAACAATGTTTAGAAAAAATAAGGATAGGACAAGAATTTGTTTGTATTGTTTGTTTTTCTGTGTTGTTTATTTGTGTTATAAAATGAATTTTTAAAAATTGGGGAAAAAATATGAGGACTTGCAACAGAATGATGCTGGATGTCAGTTTCTGTCAGCTGCCTTTACTCCCACCAGTTTTTGCTCAGCTTGGAGCTTTGGGAGGTGTCGGAGAGAGTGGCTGCCAGCCAGCCTGATCGGCACCTTCAAAGCCTGCTTTGAAGGTGAGGAAGCAGCCCAGAGTGGGAAAGCCTTTCCACCTGAAAAGGGGCAGCTGGGGATTCGCGAAAGAGCAGGTCAAGCACTGGCTTTGCTTGGCTTTTGTTCTTTAAGAACGTAAGAGTCCTGCTGCCTTGTCCATTTCTCACTGGCCTTTGGGAAGCTCAACAGCAGAACAACAGCACACTCCTGTTCTGCAAAGTGCTGTGTGCACAGTTGTTTTCTTTTAAAGAAAAATTATGCACTTCTGCAAATGTTGAGCTTCCCCCAGATCTCTTTGATTACGACCTGCTTCCATGTGGGAGTGCTGTTTTGGCTACAGAAGCAATTCCACTCACCCTTGAATTGGGGAAATAGAAGGGATTGTTTGAGACACAGCAACTGGCACTACCCAGTGTGACAAAACAGGTGCTGCGCGGTTAGAAGGTACGATGCCGAGTGGAAGGATTTGGTAACAACTGGAGAACGATGGATGAGACTGGGCTATATCTCTGAGGTGCCTCACCTTGTTTTATAGCCTCATTGCATGGCCTTCCTAGTGCGTTATTCTACTGCTTATCAGATGCAATTCCATTGTTTGCTAAAGCTGGGATCAAGAAGGTGCAGAGCACGAGGGTGAATTTATGTGACCAGGATTAGCCATTCAGTCCAGATGAAAGTGCAAGGCCAGAACAGTCCCAACATTTTCAGTGACTGCTTGGTCTCTACAAGTGGTCCCTGCAACAAAAAGGTTGCAGCATGGAATGCTCCTGTTCAGAGGGCCAGCCAGTCATCTCCTTTTCCCAGAACAGTTCATTCCATGCCCTCCATTTGTTCAATGTTCAAATACCTTTTTCTTTTTAAATTGCATTGGTAGCCCACTTCATGACGTTAAGGTCCAACCATCGTAAATCTGTACTCCTTCAGGCCATCTAAACTATTTGTGCTGTGTTTCACCTGTTGAGTGAAAAGTTACCTAGCTAGCCAATGAAAGCCATAAAAGCCATATAGGGTAATGTGGCTAGGGTGCCAGATTAGTCCTGGAGAGATCTGGGTTCAAATCCTCACTCAGGCTTACAGCTGGTGGGATGGCTAGTCTTCTAAAAGCTGCGGCTCAGCCCGCTAAAATCTGAGCACTGAGCATCATCCACCTATCCTGTATAATAGAGGATTGTCCTGTATTTCGGTGTAAAATGCTATGTCCTGTATTGATGCACTTTTGTCCTGTATTTCTCTCTCTGAGTGAGAGCCAGTGTGGTGTAGTGGTTAAGAACGGTAGTCTCATAATCTGGTGAACCGTGTTCACGTCTCCACTCCTCCACTTGCAGCTGCTGGGTGACCTTGGGCTAGTCACACTTCTCTGAGGTCTCTGAGCCTCACTCACCTTACAGAGTGTTTGTTGTGGGGAAGGAAGGGAAAGGAGAATGTTAGCCACTTTGAGACTCCTTAGGGTAGTGATAAAGCGGGATATCAAATCCAAACTCTTCTTCTTCTCTTCTTCTCTCTCTCTCTCTCTCTCTGTGTGTGTGTGTGTGCCAGGTTACGGATCTTCTCCAAATGCCTGTGTTTGAAAGGGTCTGTGAAAGGTCGTGTATTTAAGCTCTGGGTAGCCAAGCACAGACAGATTTAGAAATTTATGTGTACATGCATGTGCGACCAATTCCAGAGGGGCCATTCTGTTAGGCTGCAATAGATTGTAATGGGTTGCTTAAAGTCACTTCAGATGGAGGCGAAAAATTGACCACCAACCGCCCTGCTCCACCCTGCCCTGTATTTTTTCAGAACAAAACTACCCAAAACCACCCAAAACTAAACACCACCCACCCCATAAGGCAGCAGTCGGGAACTTGTGACCCTCCAAATGAACTCCCTCCCAACTCCCATCAGACAAAGTTAGCATGGCTAGGGCTCAGGGATGATGGGAGTTGTAGTCTAGCAACACCTAGAGAGCCACAACTCCACTGCTGCCCATCCCGTCCCATTTAAACTTCACGCTTGGAATCCTTCAGCGGAATAAGTGGATCGATCTGTGTCTCTCTCGAAGCCCGCAGCGCCATAGGCTGCAACCGCGGTCCAAAGGCAGCCCATCCGGCGCATCTCCCGGTTCACATCAAAAGAAAGCATGCTAATAAGCCCTGCTCGCTGGCGGCGGCGATTGGCTGCTTCTTGAAGGGGGCGGGGTTTCGGGGGCGGTGTCTCCGTGCCCGGGGGTCAGGTCCCCAAACCTCGTAGAACGTATCCGCGAGAAACAATCTTTTCCCCGGGACAGGGCTGCTGACGAGCTTCGCGGAGGGGCCGGCCGTCGCGTGCGCGCTGCTCGTCGGAATCAGCCTCCCTTGGCCCCTTTGTGCAGGTTTTTTCCCCCTCCCCTGCCCTTGGCTTGCAATTGATGCTGCTGATCCAGGAAGAGAAGACTGCCTCCTTGAACTGTTGAGCCCCAATCGAACTGAGCATTGGGGGCGGAGAGAGGGGGCTTCTCTTAGGGGGGGGCGGCTTTGTTTTATCTATCTATTTATTTATGTATTTATTTTCCTTCTGCACCTCGGGTGTTTTTTGCAAGCAGCTGAGCTGGGGACTCTGATGCACCCGTTCCAGTGGTGTAACGGTAAGCTTGTCCGACCCAGGGTGGTGGTGGTGATGATGATGATGATGGAGAAACGGGCTGGCCAAAAACCAAGCCCTCACCTCCCCGCTCCTTTAAAACGAACAAATCACAGGCATTTCGGGCGGCCAAGTTCATTGTCCGGTCTTCGGGTGGAGATGCAGATCCTGTTTATTTTATCTTTTAAAAAAAATCTGTCTGTAAACAAAAACTCCCCAGATTTTAAAGAGACCAAAAGGAACCTGCCGGGATGGTTCGCAGGGGAGGGAGGAGAAATTGAGGGCATTCTTTCGCTCCGAGGTAAGGCTCCCTTCTTTGTTGTTACTTTGGAAACAGCGTCTTGAGGGCACCGACTCAGGTCCAGCCCCTCCCCAAAGCATCGCGGACTCGAAAAGCCGAAAGGTCGTCCCTTTTTCCACCATACATTTTAAAAAAATAAAACCACACGAGAATGCTGGGAACTATAGCGTGGTAAGAGCTCTGTGAAGGGTAAACTACAGTTCCCATGAATCTTTGTGTGCGGAGGGTTGCGCTTTAAATCTATGGTATGTGCTCAGTTCAGAAGAGCTGCCAATATGGTTGGGTCCTTGCTTAACTCCTTTGTGACGTTTCAGTTGGTCTTCATAGAGGGGTTCCTCTGCTGTTAACTTTTGGGTATTTCCCCCCTAATGGGACAACAGGGCTGCCTGTAATTTACTTTCAAATTATATGCATTGCTTTGACATACGCAATCCTATGTGTGCTTGCTCAGGAGTGAGCCCCATTGAAAATGTGTAGAATCGGAGCCTAAGGCTCTAATTCCTGCCCCACACAGACATAAACCATTGTCTTTTTTTCCAGTTAATAGAATCATCGAATTGTAGAGTCGGAAGGGACCCAAGGATCATCTAGTCCAACCCCTTGCATTCCTCTTGGCTATTGGTTGTTGTGCTGTTTTCCTGCAAATATCCGTCCCCAAAGCAGCTTACACCGTTTTAAAAAGATAATCTAAAGCAAAACCACAATATCAGGATGACAATTGAAACACTAAAGCACTGAGTCAAGGGCATAATTAAAAGCAGCCATATTCCAAGAATGCCAAGTGAACCTATTGCTAAACAGTTGCTAAGTTATCCCCTCTCAAACAGGGATCTGTTTAAGCTACCCAAGTGTCTGCCCTAAGAATGATGGGCTGGCATTGTTTTCCTTCTTCTAAAACGGGTTCCCAAAATAAACAGTGCATTTGCTCCAGACTTTCTTAGCCCCCCTCCCCTCCTTCTGGGGAGGGCAGAGATTGTCGTGAAATTGCCCATCTGCAGAGGGGACACCATTTGCACAGCGCTTTAAAACCTCATTACAGTGTTTTAGTTTTGGGATGGGGGTGGGGAGCGCTTCGTTCAGAAGGCCTAGCAGATGGTGACTGCTTTTGTAAAAGGGCTAATGGTTAATTAAAAGGAGCAGAGCCCTGCTTGGGATGAGCCTGGATTAATTATTTCAAGTAGCTTTTGTTCTCTGACTTTCTTCTTCCTTCCTTCTCCCCCCCCCCATCTCCCTTTATAGTTCCATGAAATTTAACTAGCATCCAGCCTCTAGGCCATGTGCTTCAAAGACAATGGAAGGGAAGGGGAAGAGGAGGAGGAGAGAGCTGGCTGGTTTATTTTGAGTACACACAGACACTCAGGCATCAAAGTCAGAGGCTCAATTAACCTCTTATGTCTCACTTTGCTGCTGCTTTTCCCACCATTTTTAAAAAAAACTGTAATTGAAGCAGATCTGTAAACTGAAAGGCAGACCGAGTCCCCACACTCAGGACCGTCTGCAACGACTGTACTGCTAAATACAGAACAGGAACATGAGAGCCAGTGTGGTGTAGTGGTTAGAGCACTGGAAGGTCAAGGTTCAAATCAGCCTGACCTACTTCACAGGTTTGCTGTGAGGATAAGATGGGGAGGAGGAGGACTCTGTGTATGCCACCTTGAGCTTGGAGGAAAAGGTGGTATATAAATGAAGTAAGTAAATAAATAAATAGGAAGCTGTCTTAAGCCCTGTGGACAGCTCAGTCAGTAGTGCATGAGACTCTTAATCTCTTGGTCATGGGTTTGAGCCCCAAGTTGGGCATTACAGGGGTCCCTTCCAATTCTACAGTTCTTCTGTGATTACGTGGCCTGTTGAGCTCTGTAATGTCTCCACTGACAGACAGCCATTCTTCAGGTGGGGAGATGTTCTCAGCCCAATGTCAGGGATTGAACCTGGGATCTTTGGTGTGCAAACAGAGCAGATGCTGTACCACTGGGCTACAGCCCTATCAATTTTAAACCTCTCCCTAGGAGAGGCTAAGTAAACCATGGTCAGTTACTTTTGGTTTCGAGAAGGCTTGCAGTGTTGATAGCCAATCCGCATCACAGCTGCCTGTGGGCTGTGTCGCAATCATAATTCTTGTCCAACGTTAACCATGAATGTACTTTGATAACATTTAATCTTTGCATATCCTTCTCAATTGCTCAAAGCTTTTTG
Organism: Podarcis pityusensis; assembly: GCF_964106645.2. NCBI lineage: Eukaryota > Metazoa > Chordata > Lepidosauria > Squamata > Lacertidae > Podarcis > Podarcis pityusensis. The sequence goes on from NC_138040.1 coordinate 37,991,941, forward strand.
AAAGCATCAGCTAGTTGTAATCCACATAGCAAACTTTTAAGACAGGAGTAGAACAACCTTCTGGGACACAGGTGGCGCTGTGGGTTAAACCACAGAGCCTAGGACTTGCCAATCAGAAGGTCGGCGGTTCGAATCCCCGTGTGACGGGGTGAGCTCCCGTTGCTCGGTCCCTACTCCTGCCAACCTAGCAGTTCGAAAGCATGTCAAAGTGCAAGTAGATGAATAGGTACTGCTCCGGCGGGAAGGTAAACAGTGTTTCCATGCGCTGCTCTGGTTCATCAGAAGCGGCTTAGTCATACTGGTGACATGACCCGGAAGCTCTACACTGGCTCCCTCGGCCAGTAAAATGAGATGAGCGCCTCAACCCCAGAGTCGTCTGCGACTGGACCTAATGGTCAGGGGTCCCCTTTACCCCTAGAACGACCTCAGGCCCAGGGAACAGATGCAGCCCCCCACTGCCCCAGACATCTTTTTGTGACCCTCGGGACTCTTGCCAGGCCATGCCCTCCCCCTTCTTTGCACCCCACTTAAGTATTTTTGCTTGGCTGGAATCTGCCCTTGAATTTGTTTGTTGCAGCAAACAAGAAGTGAAAAAGCATCTTAAAAACAATTCCAGGTACAAACTGGAAAAGATTTCAATTCAAAAGGCTTGTTGGAAGAGGAAGGTCTCCAGTGGGGGCGAACCAGACAAGAGAGAGGGTGCCTGCCTAATATTCAAGGGGATGGAATTCCAAAGAATAAGGGCCACCACACAAAAGGCTCAATTCCTACTCTGTGTGGAACAGAGCAAAAGATTCTGGAGTTAGCTGTACTGATTTGGTTTGAACCAAATCAAAGCTTCCCCTGGCCGCTTTAAAGTTGTTTTAGTTTTGTTTTCAAAAGCAGATTTTATTAAGGATCACCCACGTCACTTCTCATTTGGTTCTTGGGAAAGGGGCAGTGCATCTTATAAGCACACCCAACATGCGCTATTAATAATTAAGAATTCTAGTCTATAAACCCTAAACTCTAGAGAGCAAATGGACTTTTAAGGGATGTACTCAGCCTAGTTGTAAATCATGTGTCTTGAACGCAAAAGGCCACAGGTTTTCTCCCACGCCTCTCCATTTCAGAACGGGTATGTAGGAAGTGGTGGAAAGGCCTTCTCTCTGCCTGAGACCCTGGACGTCTGCAGCCTGTCAGAGGATATCAGTGCCTTCCCCGATCCAGTGCCTTCCAGATGTTTTTGGGCCACAGCTCCCATCACCCATGAGCATTGGCCAAGCTGGCTGGAGCTGTTAGGGGTTGTAGTCTGCAACATCTGGAGTACCAGAGGTGATGCTGATAAACTTTCAGTGTTCCTATTAAGATGGTTCTGGGACCATCCTCTAAGCCAGGGGTGGAGAACTGGTGACCCTCCAGATGTTGCTGGACCCATCAGCATGGCTAATTGCCAGACATGATGGAAGTTGCAGTCCAGAAACATCTGGAGGGCCAGAGGCCAGGTGTCTTCTAAGGCCATGGGAGGGAATTCTAGGCCTGGGAACCAAATGTGGCCCTCTCTGTCTGGCCCTTGGGACTCGCTACACAACCTCTGCCAGCCATAGCCCCCTCCCCCAGCCCTGCTTCATGCTTTCCTTGAGTGTTTTTGCCTGGCTGGAATGTGCCTTTGAACTCAGATGACGCTTTTTCCTTGTCTGGTTGGAGCATAGCGAGAGGTGTGTGTCGAAAATAGTCTGGCTGTACAAAGGTACCTTTTTCACCAGTTACTCCACTCACTTTCGCCTCTGGCCCCCGGGCAGGTTCAGCCCCCTCTCTAAGCAGATGCAATCTACACAGCTAAAGAGTCCTCCTCTCTCTTCCTGCTGTTGCTTTTGTGTTCCTTTGCATGCAAGCTTTTCCCAGCCATAATTTTTTCAAAGGCAAACAAAATCTTGGGTTGGATTCAGTGCTGAGCGTTGACAGTGGCAAAGGTGCATGGGTTGGGGCCACCCACAGCTTAATTTGCAGCACAATCCTGTGCGCATCTACTCTTAAGTAAGTCCATGGGGCTTAATCCCAAGCAAGGTTGGCAGAGCATTTTAACCTCAGGATGCAGACATTTAAAATCCCCAGTGATTTATTCAGACTGCAATCTGCAACTCCAGATTATTTACCGTATTTTTTGCTCCATAAGGCTCACTTTTTCCCTCCTAAAAAGTAAGGGGAAATGTGTGTGCGACTTATGGAGCGAATGCAGGCTGCAAAGCTATCCCAGAAGCCAGAACAGCAAGAGGGATTGCTGCTTTCACTGCGCAGCGATCCCTCTTGCTGTTCTGGCTTCTGAGATTCAGAATTTTTTTTTCTTGTTTTCTTCCTCCAAAAACTAGGTGCGTCTTGTGGTCTGGTGCATCTTATAGGGTGAAAAATACGGTATCTATTTCATTACATTTATATCTCACCTTTTCCTTCAAGGAGCTCAAGTACATGGTTGTCCTCACCATTTTTTAAAATCCTTACAACAACCCTGTGAGGTAGGTTAGGCTGAGAGATGGTAACTGGCCCAAAGTCACCCAGCGTGCTTTATGGCTGAGTGGGAATTTGAACCCTGGTCTTCCAGCTCCTAGTCCAGTACTCTAACCATTATACCACACTGTCCCTCTCAAGATTAAATCATGAACTAGGAACTGCAGGGGAAGGGATAGCTCATTCGTAGGGCAGGTGCTTTGCATCCATGTTTGATCCTCAGCACCTCCATTTTGGGGGATGGGGGAAAGCAACCCAGCAATTAATGTGAAAGAAAGATCTCTGCCTGAAACCCCAGAGAGCTGCTGCCAGTCAGAGTAGGAACATAGGAGGCTGCCTTATACTGAGTCACACGATTGATCCATCTCCCTTGGTATTGTCTACACAGACTGACAGCAGCTTTTTAGGGTTTCAAACAGGAAGGAGCGTCTCCACCTCCATCGTTCTACCCGGACACTGAGGTCCAGCACCGAGGGCCTTCTGGCGGTTCCCTCACTGCGAGAAGCCAAGTTACAGGGAACCAGGCAGAGGGCCTTCTCGGTAGTGGCGCCCTCCCTGTGGAACGCCCTCCCACCAGATGTCAAAGAGAACAACAACTACCAGACTTTTAGAAGACATCTGAAGGCAGCCCTGTTTAGGGAAGCTTTTAATGTTTGATGTATCATAGTATTTTAATATTCTTTTGGAAGCCGCCCAGAGTGGCTGGGGAAACCCAGCCAGATGGGCGGGGTATAAATAATAAATTATTATATTATTATTATTATTATTTTCTCCCAGCTCTACCTGGAGATGCCAGGGATTGAACCTCATCTGTCAGTTTGTCTGTAGAGAACAGGCACCATCTTCTCCCTGTCAGGAAACCCAGTTGCAGCTGCTGCTCACCCCCACACAAAGGCCTTTACATAAACCCCTAGTTTCGTTCCAGTTTCTCGCTTTCTGTGTTGTGTGGGGTTGAGCCTCTCTAGCTGCATCAGTGAGCTGATTCTCTAGGTGAACCGTTCGCCTCTGTGAAGGAGGTGACCTATGGGAAGTGGGAGAATACTGCAAATAGCTCATGGACTTCATCAGAGTTTCTCACAAAGCAGATCTTCTCCCTCTTCTTCACACACCTGCTGTTAATCGTAGACTTTGGAGTAAATGGCCATATTTGTAAGATTGGGGCTATTTTTGATGGTAATGTTTATTTTCTTCACTTCAAAATGTGGTAAGCCAGCCTTGTTGAAGAATCATAGAATCGTAGGATTGTAGAGTTGGAAGGGACCCCATGAGTAATCTAGTCCAACCCTCCGCAATGCAGGAATCCTGCCCTGAGTGGGATTGACCCACCAACCTTCTGGTGAGCAGCCAGACCCAAAGACCCACTGACCCCCTGTGCACCTGATTTGAGAGCTGGGAACATCTCCTGTCTGAAACTCTTGGGAGCCACTGCCAGTCAATGTAGATGGCACCCCTGATTTTGTTTACACTGAAAGTATGTTGGATTGTGGATGACCCCTTTGAAGGTGACTACAACTAATCCAGAATGCTGCAGCTAGATTGGTGACTGGGAGCGGCTGCCGAGACCACATAACACCGGTCTTGGAAGACCTACACTGGCTCCCAGTACGTTTCCGAGCACAATTCAAAGTGTTGGTGCTGACCTTTAAAGCCCTAAGCGGCCTCGGTCCAGTATACCTGAAGGAGCGTCTCCACCCCATCGTTCTGCCCTGACACTGAGGTCCAGCGCCGAGGGCCTTCTGGTGGTTCCCTCCCTGCGAGAAGCCAAGTTACAGGGAACCAGGCAGAGGGCCTTCTCGGTAGTGGCACCCGCCCTGTGGAACGCCCTCCCACCAGATGTCAAAGCGATAAACAACTACCAGACTTTTAGAAGACTTCTGAAGGCAGCCCTGTTTAGGGAAGCTTTTAATGTTTGATGTATTACGGTATTTTAATATTTTGTTGGAAGCCGCCCAGGGTGGCTGGGGAAGCCCAGCCAGATTAGCGGGGTATAAATAATAAATTATTATTATTATTATTACTATTATTATTATGGCAGCAGTCCCCCCCCCGCCCCCGTCTGATGCACAGAACACCTTCTTCCTAGCACTAAATTGAAACAAATAGCATTATTTTTCTGCTAGGAGTGGTTTCGCCCCTAAAAGAAAGCAAAGTTAGGGAACATCTAGCCCATGGGCCAATCTTGGGTTCCTGCCAGGGGTTCCAATTTGAAGCCGCTCACCTGAAATCACGCCCACCTGTCAATCAGGTGACCTCACCCAGGTGGGCAGTTGATGGGATGGAACTGGGTGGCGGATCCTGGAGAAAGCTTGACTGGACCGCTTGCCCGTCAGCTGATTGCGGGGGTGGGGGGCATGCAATCCTGCCTTATTCAGCTGTGCATGCAGCTGATCCCTGCACAAAGCAGGATCAACCCCCTTGCACATTACTCGATGCGTTGGGAAGTCAGTCTTGCCCTATTTGGGTGCAAGAGATTCCCAAGCACCTGACCCTCCAGGGTTTTGCCAGGCTTCCCTCTCCAGTGGTTGGTAGGTGTGTTGCCCACCCCACTTGTCAAAGTTGGCCTGCAGGGGTGGGGCCTGATAAGAATCAGGCCCCTGGAGCCGAAAAGCTTCCCCACCCCATGTAATAATAATAACAATAATAATAAATAATAATAATAAATTTTATTTAGACCCCACCCTCCCCAGCCAGAGCCGGGCTCAGGATGGCTAACAACAGTAAAATTACAGTAAAAACATAATAGGGGGAAAAAACCAATATAAAATACAGGTTAAATGCAGCCTCATCAAAACCATAAGGGGAGGGAAACATAAGGGTCGGACTGAGTCCAAACCAAAGGCCAGGCGGAACAGCTCTGTCTTGCAGGCCCTGCAGAAAGATGTCAAGTCCCGCAGGGCCCTAGTCTCTTGTGACAGAGCGTTCCACCAAATCGGGGCCAGTACTGAAAAGGCCCTGGCCCTAGTTGAGACCAATCTAACCACCTTGCGACCTGGGACTTCCAAAGTGTTGTCATTTGTAGACCTTAAGGTCCTCCATGGGACATACCAAGAGAGGTGGTCCCGTAGGTACGTGGATCCTAGGCCGCATGGGGCTTTAAAGGTCAAAACCAGCACCTTAAACCTGACCCTATACTCCACCGGGAGCCAGTGCAGTTGGTAAAGCACTGGATGAATGTGATCCCGCAGCAAGGACCCCGTAAGGAGCCTTGCCGCAGCATTCTGCACCCACTGGAGTTTCTGGGTCAGCTTCAAGGGCAGCCCCGCGAAGAGCGAGTTACAATAATCAAGCCTTTAGGTGACCATCACATGGATCACTGTGGCCAGATCAGGGCGAGAAAGGTAAGGGACCAATGTAGAAAAGAAGAATGCTCTGCTAGGGACCTGAAGCAACCGAGCCCCTGAGGCTTTCTGGGCTCCGTGAAGGCAGGAGAAAAGGGAGCAGGAGATGAGCTCTGACAAGTCTTTCATGAGCACAGGAGCTACATCAAGAAAGCTTGATGCATTTCAGGCTCTTAAGGATCCAACTCCTGCGCCAAGCGGCAATACTTTTGTAGCTGAAGTGGCACCAGTCATGCACAAGAGGGAGATAGCAGCAGACTTCTGGGGAACCCTGTAAACAATGCTTGGGACCCCCTCCCTAAAACAACCTACTGGGTAGCCATGGAATGCTAAATGCATGTTGGACGGATGAGAATGACAGAAAAATTGGGTGGGTGGAATGGAGTATTTAGGGAAAGGGAGTCGCTAGCTGGAACCCTGAACAGGACAACACCATGCTGCAACATCTTGTTGCAGGTCCCTTGCATAGCATCCACCAGAAAATGGGAAACAATTCAGCTTGTCTGAACAGGCAGTTTGTGAATTAGGTGGTTCTTAGAATTATGAACAAGTTACTAGAATGGGTTTGCTTCAACAGGTTCAGCTTCAATATAGACACCTTTTATCTTCTTTTAATCTTTCAGAGCAGCACTGAGCACGATAGTAACGCTTAGTGCCAAGTTTTCTTTGTCTACAGGAACTAATGATTAAAAATAATAATAATAAAACTACAGTCATCCAGATTTTTGATCCACTGCCACCTGGCTTACTCCATGTTTTGAAAGTTCTCCAGCAGGCAAATGAATTGCAATTCCTGACAGTTTCATGAAGCACTCCCAGCACCCAGAGAATAGGTCCAGGACTCCAGGATGCAAAAATAGTCATGTGCCTTTGCCTCGAGCGGAGCTGTAGAATCAGATGGCACTTGTGTGGCAAGAGTCCTGTTGGCCTGACCTTGACCTCCGGCAACAGAGTGTGTCTGCCACTTGCCTGCTTAAGCCTCAAATGTTAGAGCTTTATAACTTTCTGCTAAATAAGCAAACTGAGCCTGGGAGCTGAAAATGGCTGTTGTAAGGGGAAATCAGGGGAAGCTTTTGTTAGTGGGATGGCCTGGGTGGCCAGACGCAGGCTTGCAGAGATAATTTATATTAGCATGCTGTTAAAAAAAAATAGATTTGATTTGATTGCTAAGTCCTGCAAACCAAAAGACTGTTAAAGGCAGAGCTGCAGGGGCTGGTTCAAACAATGACAGCTATGCAGGGGTTGGTGGCGGTTAAAGGATTGAAATTGAATCCTGTCAAGACAGAAGTACTGTTTCTGGGAGACAGGGGGTGGGCAGGTGTGGGGGGCTCTCTAGTTCTGAGTGGGATAAATGTGCCCCTAAAGCAGGGGTAGGCAACCTAAGGCCCGTGGGCCGGATGTGGCCCAATTGCCTTCTCAATCTGGCCTGCAGACAGTCCGGGAATCAGTGTGTTTTTACATGAGTAGAATGTGTGCTTTTATTTAAAATGCATCTCCGGGTTATTTGTGGGGCATAGGAATTCGTTCATTCCCCCCCCCCAAAAAAAAATATATATTCTGGCCTACCACATGGTCTGAGGGACGGCTGAAAAAGTTTGCTGACCCCTGCCCTAAAGGATCAGATGTGCATCCTGGGGGCATTTTGGACTCACAGCTGTCCAGGGAGGTGCAGGCCAACGCTGTGTCCAGGATGGCTGTCTACCAGTTCCATCTGGTACTCAGGCTGAGACCCTGCCTGCCCGCGCCCTGTATCGCAAGAGTGGTACATAACTCTGGTTATCTCCCGCTTGAACTGCTACAATGCACTCTTATGTGGGGATACCTTTGAAGGTGACTCGGAAACTGCAACTAATCCAGAATGCTGCAGCTAGACTGATGACTGGGAACGGCCACCAGGACCATATTACACTGGTCCTAAGATTGGCTCCTAGTACGTTTCAGAGCACATTTCAAAGTACTGACCTTTAAAGCCCTAAACAGCCTCAGCCCAGTATACCTGAAGGAGCGTCTCCACCCCATCGCTCAGCCTGGACACTGAGGTCCAGCTCCGAGGGCCTTCTGGTGGTTCCCTCACTGCAAGAAGTGAAGTTACAGGGAACCAGGTGGAGGGGCTTCTCAGTAGTCACACCCAGCCTGTAGAATGCCCTCCTGGCAGATGTCAACTATATAAATTTTCATAGACATCAGGCAGTCCTGTTTCAGGAAGCTTTTTATCTTTGATGGTGTTGTGTGTGTGTGTGTGTGTGTGTGTGTGTGTGTTTGTTTTGTTGCTTTGTTTTATTTGTATTGTTGGAAGCCACCTGGAGTGACTGGGGTAACCCAGTCAGATGGGCAGGGTATAAGAAATTTTATTATTGTTATTACTATATTGTTGGGACTCCAATTTCCGCCAGCCTCAGGAAGGATTGCCCAGTGGTCAGGGCTGATGGGAGTTGCACTCTAGCAACCTACTGAGGGGCTGGGGCACAGCTTAGCCATCTCTGTCAAAGCAGGATGAAGCTGCAGTGCCTTAAATAACTGTATATAAGTCAAAAAGGGACCTGCAACAAAATGTTGCAGTATGGAATGCTTTGTTTAGGGGTCCAGCCAGTCAGTAAACCATGCCCTCACACATATACATGCTTTCCATCCAGAGATGCAATGGGCCTTTTCTGCAGTGGCTCCCCATTCCATGCAGGGCTGGAAGAGGCCCTTGTCTGAAACCATGGAGAGCCCATCAGCTTAGAATCAACAATATTGAGCTAGACTAATCGTTTAATTTTTCTTAAGGCAGCTTCAGAATTTTGGGGGAGTTGGCCATGTGGATTTCTTGCGCACATGAATCATGGTACGTTGGTCTTCCTTTATGTCACTGCAACAGCCCACTTTGTTTTTCTGCCTCTGATTTTCCCTGCCGATTTTCATTTATTCCCCCCCCCTTTAAAGACATCCAAACAATATCTAGGTCGCTGCACTACGTAACGCTGCTGAATTTTCTTGTTGCCTCAAAATGGGCAGCTTCTAGCTGTTCGTTTTTTCCATATTAGCAGAGAAGGGTTCGCTGTGGAGAAACAATTGAGCAAAGAACCCCAGCTTTGTAAACTGGTTCTTGCTGTTGCTTCTGTCTGGATGTCGCGAGTTCTAAATATATTTTTTTCATTGAGTGACGATGCTTGTTAGAAGGAGAGCCAGTCTAGCGTAGTGGTTAGAGGGCCGGCCTGGGATGGCTAAGGTTCAAATCCCACTCAGCCATGAGACTCACTGGGTGACTTTGGGCCAGTCACAGTGGTTGTTGTGAGATGAGGATAAAACGGGGAGGAAGAGAGCCATGTAAACCACATTGGGGGAAAGGTGGGATAGAAATGTGATGATGATGATGATGATGATGATGATTATTATTTATACCCCGCCCACTCTGGGCGGCTTCCAACACAATATTAAAATACCGTAATACATCAAATATTAAAAGCTTCCCTAAACAGGGCTGCCTTCAGATGTCGTCTAAAAGTCTGGTAGTTGTTGTTCTCTTTGACATCTGGTGGGAGGGCGTTCCACAGGGCGGGTGCCACTACCGAGAAGGCCCTCTGCCTGGTTCCCTGTAACTTGGCTTCTCGCAGCGAGGGAACTGCCAGAAGGCCCTTGGCACTAAACCTCAGTGTCCGGGCAGAACGATGGGGGTGGAGATGCTCCTTCAGATATACTGAACCGAGGCCGTTTAGGGCTTTAAAGGCCTGCACCAAAAGCCCAAAACACCAGCTCCTGCCCTCTCAGTCAGTTCAGGATCAATGGTCAGTATTCAGCTAACCTGCCCCATCTGTGCAAGGATTTCTACTTGCACAGCAGAACCTTTCCACCACTAGGGGTTCAGGGAACCCTTAGAACAGATTTGTGGGGTTTGGGAAAGGAGAGAGGGAGGAAGTTTCTTTGCACAAGCAGAAATCTTTGTGCGTGCTGAACGCTCTCTTAGCACTACAATAGCTTCTACCCAATGGCTTGAATTTTGCAGTCTTCAGCTGCAGGAAACATCTGGCAATTGCATATCTCCATATTGGCTATAAACATCCACTGTGGGCCCACGTACGCCATCAAGAGTTTAGTGACATTCTTTCTTTATATGATTATGTACATGCTTCCAAAGGGATAGATGGAGGGGATTATGACTCTAAAGACTGGATCGCAAAGTTAATGGTTGGTGGTTCCCAGCTGAATATGTGAACATCATCTGTTGCAAACTATGGTGCTTCAGTTGATGTGTGATGATATGAAAGTCCTGCTTGTGGCATGGGATAGACTGTACACGACAACCCTCTTCAAGAGTCTGAAACCCTCATGTGTTTTAAATTTCACTAGGTGAGAGTAGGAATGGGCAAATATGTTCATTTCATTTCATCTCAGTTTTGCATTTTTTCCAGTCTTAAGTTCAGTTTCCAAATTTCCATACAGATGGTAGGTTGGTTTTTTTTTTTTTTAATGTTCTGAAAATTCACCAGTATTTCAAATTTTGGTATGCAATTTTCCTAATGGACGCATGTTTACAAAGCATTTTTTGCTAATATAATGCACTTTGGCTTGTTATTTTAGTTAATATACACATTTTATGCACACTTTACTCTAGCAGAGCACATGCATTTTTGTACCTGTTACTTGGTTGGAGAATTGCATTTCAAAATTTGGAAAAGTGCAAATTTCGAAGAACTGCTGTGTTTCGGTTCACGTAAAGTCTTGGAAAGTGTGAATTGGGGAGGTTTGCCTCTAAATGTTATTTTTATTTAATTCTTTTAAAGCATTTTAAATGTAGCAAATGATTGGTTTTTAATTCACCAAAGCAGTCTACTAGGACGGGGTAGTCAAAAAAATGTAAAGGACCCCTGGACGGTTAAGTCCAGTCAAATTCGACTATGGGGTGTGGCATTCATCTCCGCTTTCAGATATAAAATCTGTTTGGGAGTCAACAAACAGATTTTATATATTACTGTATATAGTTTGAATTCCATCAAGGTTTACTTGTCCCCCCCCCCCCCCCAAGTTATTAGCAATTCTTGTTTTTATCCATAAGCCTTCCCCATTAGGGAAAAATATGGAGTATAAATAAATTGATGATGATGTAGTGCCCAAGAGATGTTGTTGGACTACAATTCCCATCATCCCTGACCATATGCCATACTGACTGGGGCTGATGGGAGTTGTAGGCCAACACCATTGGGAGGGGGCACTACATTGGCTATTGCACTCAAAAATGAGCTTTCTGGCCCCATGTCCCTGTCACTCCTCCCTGCTAGCCTGGCTAGTAGGTGATGGCAACAACTTCTAGCCAAGACCCTCCAGAGCCCCGGCCAATCCAAATTGATAATGCAGCTCCAGATGGTCCAATGGAGACAACAGCAAGGCAAAGATGCAGTAGGCCAAATTGGACACACAGAAGTTAAATAGGCAGCAGTGACAGTGGTGCTTGGGAAGAGGAGCCCATTCAGGGTGTGTATCCTGCAAAGGGTGCCTTGTGGCAGGATCTGGAGCTGAACCACTGCTCCCTGTGTGAATAAGGACTTTTTTCGCCCTTCTGGGTTTTCACTACTGGGGAAGCTTCAGTTGCTGAGGAGGTGACGGCTGGAATAATTCAGCAATATCTGTCTCAGTGGAATACGTGTATTTTTGGAATCCTAGGCTGGCTTTATATCTCCAGTAATCCTCCGCGTGTGTGTATAGGAAAACCATTTTGTTTTTCTCAGCCTGTGGTCCTGAAACAAGGGGTGCAGTCTGCGTCTGGGCCCAGGTGGTGTCCCTGATTTGGTTTTATCAAAGGGACTTCAGTGCCTCATTATTGAAGTGCTAATTTCCCCCTTCCAATCCTCCCCCGTCCTTCCCAATGTCTAGGCAGATCTCTCAAGAGACACTGATCTCTGCAAGCTTATCCTTTCAAACAGCAGACTCTGAGGCAATTACTCAGAAAGAAAGAGATCTGCCTGTAGATAATACACCAGCTTGTGAGTCCTTTCTGTCCACCCTCAAATCAATCTCTGCAGGGGAGAGGAAATTGGGGTCGGGGACAACACACTCCTATAGTGCTCATCTTGGAAGCTCAATTCCCCCCTTCCAGTCCCCACAGCCATTTGGGAACGTAAGGAGCTCACAGAACACAAGGAAATTGCCTGATATCAGGTCAGACTATTTATGCATCTAGCCCAGGAGTGGGGAACTGGATTTTGACTTGCAGCCTTCATCTTTCTTTCCCCTACCAGGTATGGGCCAAGTTTGACAGCTGTTGTGAGACCATAGGTCTTTCTTTATCTATCTCCATCAGTACAGGAAATGCTAGTCTCCAATGGAATCTGGATACTACTTTTGAGTTGTGTAGCAAGGGTCAAGAGCTATGTGTACACACACTTCTATTATTTGCCTAATTAAGGTAGCAAATTCTTCCTGAAAAACCTCCCCCCACCCCCCCACCCCACTGCCATTCTCATGGAGATTGTTGCTTGGATCTGAATGGCCAGTGCTCTGCGAACAGCTGATGGTGAGAGACTTCCTCGGAACTGGCCCCCTGCCTCAGCTGATTATTTCATTTTTAATGCATTGTTAATCATTTCTGCATTGCTATTAGCACCAGCACCCCCAAAGGCTTTTCTTTTCTTATTTTGGCTTTCCAGCAGGCCTTCCTGTAAGCAGCCACAGCTGTTCTGTGCTTCAGATAAAGTCAGCAAAAACCTCCTTTTGTGCACTGATTCCTTAAATAGTGGATGGGATCATGTTTTGATCATTTCCTGTTGTGGGGCAGGAAAAAGATGACTGTTCCAAGGAAGTCATCATTTAAATAAAAATAAAAGTGCAATATTATTTCCCTCCAAGTGGCTGAAGGTTTGGTGTACCCCATTTTATCTTCATAACAGCCCTGAGAAGTGGGTTAGATTTAGAGACCTTGACTGGTTCAAGGTCACCGTGTGATCTTCATGACTGAGTGTGGATTTGAACCCTGACCTCCCAGGCACCATTTCAAAACTTTAACCACTATGCTATGCTATACTGCACTGGCTTTGCTGCTTATCATTTCTTTGTGGTCAGTTAAATACTGGGCATTCCTAAGGTTGTGCTTCTACCATTGCTCTTTTACTCCTTTTGGACATTTGGTGAATGTAGGGGAAGGGGGACTGGGATTGTGCCTTTAAGGTGAATCTATAAAATTTGCATTTTCTTAAACGAAGTGTAGTGAAACACAGCTGTCCTTCAAAATTCACACTTGCTCGAATTTTGCAGCCAAACAGTGTTTAGAAAAATGCGTATATTGGGAGAAAGTGTGCACACAAATGAATATGTTAGTGAAAATGGCATGCAAAAATGCATTATATTAGGGGAAAGTGTTTGCAGAAATGTGTACATTAGACAGAGCTTCACACAGAAATGTGTTTATTATGAGAAATGCACCCTTAAAATGCTAGTGAATATTCATGACCTTTTTTAAAAAAGCAAATTGCTGCAGAAATATGGAGAACATATTTTAAGACTAGAAAAATGAGAAATGGAGAGAACCAGAATTGACAGATCCTTGCATCCCAAGCCACTACTGAAAATACCCAATTGCCACCTCCAAAGGGTACAGGAGGAGGACCTCTGACGTAGACCTTGGGGTACCAAAAAACACCTGACATTTGGCAGTTTGGAAAGCCATAAAAGGGTGGGATGAATGAATTACTAATGGGAAGATGTGCAAATGCCCCATAAACAGATTGGGATGAATGTTAATGTTTTATAAGTTCCCCATTAAAAAATGGAATAAATATGATAGTCTATCCTCCTACTTCAGTTTTGTGCAAGGAAATCAAGTTGAATGTGGAATAAATAGGTCATCTAGAGGAGCTCTTAGATTCTGCACAGGTTCTTATGGGAGTAGGCAGCCTTTTGATTTACGGGATGCGGGTGGCACTGTGGGTTAAACCACAGAGCCTAGGGCTTGCTTGCCGATCGGAAGGTCGGTGGTTTGAATCCCCGCGATGGGGTGAGCTCCCATTGCTGTGTCCCTGCTCCTGCCAACCTAGCAGTTCAAAAGCATGTCAAAGTGCAAGTAGATAAATAGGTACCATTCAGGTGGGAAGGTAAACGGCGTTTCCGTGCGCTGCTCTGGTTCGCCAGAAGCGGCTTAGTCATGCTGGCCACATGACTTGGAAGCTGTACGCCAGCTCCCTTGGCCGATAAAGCGAGATGAGCGCCGCAACCCCAGAGTCGGCCATGACTGGACTTAACTGTCAGGGGTCCCTTTACCTTTAACCTTTTGCCTTAATACTTGTATTCCCCTTTTCCACAAGACTGTTGAGCTCAAAGAGGCTCATAATGATAACATAAAAAGCTCCCATCACTGCTTCCTATTTTTGTGATTGTGTGTTTGGATTTTGTTCTTTTGGATGAGGGGTTTTACTTTCATTTATCTAAGCATGATATGTGCTGGAGATGGTACCTATAATCATCATGACTAGAAGCTATTCATTGCCTTATTCTCTAGGAGGGATGAGGGAGAAATTCAGTGCATTTTGCCTGGTCTGCGTTTCCCAAACAGAAATGCAAACTGAAGTATCCTTCCAAATTCACACTTCTTCACATGTTTCAATGCAGTTCTTCAGCCAACATGAACCAAAAGGCTTATGTTTGGGGGAAAGTATGCACAAAAATATATGCATTTGTGCAAATAGCATTAAAAAAAAATTGCATTGTATTTAGGGGAATAGCTTGCAGAAAGGTGTGCCTTAGTTTACACCGCATGCAAAAATGTGTACTGTATATTGGGGAAAATGTGGAGAAAGGATTTTAAGATGGGGAAAATGACAAACTTGGAGGAACCGAAAGGGACAGATTTGCCCATCCCTATTCTCCACGGCTTAGTTTCGGTCATGGGTTTGATCCCCATATGGGCTAGCTGCGTAGTCCTGCCTTGCCGAGGGGTTGACTAGATGAACTTAGAGGTCCCTTCCAAGCTCTACAATTCTATGTTCCTAAGGAGATCTGTGCTGCTGCCTTCCTCTCCTGTCTCTCTCCACCCCTGAGTCTCATCTTCTCTTTCTCTCCCTTCTACCCTCCTGGCTTCCAGGATGCTTCTGTGGTTTGGGGCTGGTTTACACCAACAAATCCTGCACGATGCCTCCCATCACATTCCAGGACTTGCCGCTGAATATCTACATGGTGATTTTTGGCACGGGGATCTTCGTCTTTGTGCTCAGCCTCATCTTCTGCTGCTACTTCATAAGGTGAGTCACAGCCCCAAGGGAGATGCTGGATGCAGATGGCGGAGGAGGGAGGAAACACAAGCGAGGCACCTGGGCCTGTGACTGCAGTTGCTTCTCCTTCGCTGCTTTCTAGATAATTTGGGGTCAAAGAGGAAGAGGAGGGGGAGGATTGAAACTTCAAATATTTTTAAACCAAATAGCTAAATCTATTAAAGGGAAGGACTGCGGCTCGGTGGCAGAACATCTGCTTGGCATGCAGAAAGCTCCCAGGTGCAATGCCTGCCGTCTCCAGGCAGGGCTGTGTAGAGACCCCTGTCCCATGAGAGCAGCTGCCTGCCAGTGTAGGCAACACTGAGTGAGATGGACCAGTGGCCTGATTCTGTAGGAAGCAGCTTGCTAGTCCTTCCATGAGGTTTTTCAAAGAAAGTTCCAAGGAGCCTTGGAGGTCAGGAATCTGTCAAGAATCAGACAAAGCTTGTTGAAACAGATAACTCCTTAATTGTCCTATGAATTGCTGTCCCTAGCCCAGGGACGGGGAACCTGAATCAGACCAAGGGTCAAATGTGTCCCTCTCTGTTTGTTCCTTGAGAGTCTTCCCAGGCCACACCACCTACTGGCCCTGCTTCGCACCCTCCTTGCATGTTTTTGCCTGGCTGGAATATGTCCTTGAACTCTGATAATGCCTGTTGTTTGTCAGGATGGAGAACAGAGGGGGTGTGTGCGTGTGTGTAGAAAGGAGCCATTTATTTATTTATTTATTTATTTATTTATTTATTTATTTATTTTTTATACCCCAGCCACTCTGGGCGTCTCCCAATAGAATATTAAAAACACGATAAAACATCCAACATTAAAAACTTTCCTAAAAGTCAGATAGTTGTTTATTTCTTTTCACATCTTGATGGGAGGGTGTTCTACTGTGCGGGCGTCACTACTGAGAAGGCCCTCTGCCTTCTGTGCAAAGGTAAGATTTGCATTCATTACCCTCCCCACTTTTGCCTCTGACCCCGCTGACCCCTGGCCCTTAGGCTGAATCCAGATGCCCCACCCTCAATCTATAGCCCAGTATGGTCTTTCCTGATTAGCAGCAGCTCTCTTTTAAGACCTCTGGCAGATGTCTCTCTCCTGTCACCTGAATCCTTTTAAGTGGAGGGGACACAGAATGTGGAAGGTTTGCATATAAACCATTTGCTCTGCAACTCAGGCCCCATCTGTACTACCATACCACTGTCACAGCCATGGCTTACCCCAAAGAATCCTGGGGAGTATAGTTTTTTACGGAAGTCGAGAGCTGCTAAGAGTCACCTATCCCCTTTACGGAGCTACAATTTGCAGAGTTCCCTGTGAAGAGAGATTGACCACGGGGAAGGGGAGGGTCTCCTTACAACTGTCAGTGCTCTTAACCAACTGCAGTCCCCATGATTCTTTGGGGGAAGCTGTGACTGTTTAAACTGTGATGTAATACTGCTCTAGGGACGCGGGTGGCACTGTGGGTTAAACCACAGAGCCTAGGACTTGCTGATCAGAAGGTCGGCGGTTCGAATCCCCGCGACGGGGTGAGCTCCCGTTGCTCGGTCCCAGCTCCTGCCAACCTAGCAGTTCGAAAGCGCGTCAAAGTGCAAGTAGATAAATAGGTACCACTCCGGCGGGAAGGTAGAGGGCATTTCCGTACGCTGCTCTGGTTCTCCAGAAGTGGCTTAGTCTTGCTGGCCACATGACCTGGAAGCTGTGCACCGGCTCCCTCGGCCAGTAAAGTGAGATGAGCGCCGCAACCCCAGAGTCGTCTGCAACTGGACCTAATGGCCAGGGGTCCCTTTACCTTTAATACTGCTCTAGTGGAAATGAGGCCTGAGCTATGGTTGCTCCATCCCGAATCTCTCAGGGCTCTAATTCAGTGCAAGCGCTGTCCGTTCAAGGCCTGAGCAATTGTTGGCCTGGGTTTCTTTCTGCCAAACTGCTTCTGAGTGTTGCTTCCATGCCCGTCATGAATGTGCAAGGACGGGTGGGAGTCGGAATGCAATGCTGGGTGCAGCTTTTGCCAGAGGAGACTTTGCCCCGTGCCACGTAGGATGTGCAGATTAGTTAGTGGAGAAATGAATTTTGCTCTGTGCCGCGAAGGCCCTGGGCCTCCTGGCTTTAGCCTTGTGGACAATGAGGCTTTTATCTAGTCCCCTGAGCAAATACCAAAAAAAGAAAGAGAGAGAAGGGTTGAGTATGATTTAGAGTTACTTCTTTGCTAAGCCATGCATAGGTCATAACCTCTTAGGGCAGTTCAATCCCCAGGCTGATATATGTCATTCCTGGGCAAACAAAGGATGCTCCACATATTGAGCTTGCAGTCCCCATTGTATATCCAGATTGGTTGTGGGTGCAAACAATACACAGATGGGTGCAAACAATATGCCAGTTGTGGGACTTGCAAGATACTTTAAATTCAAACTCTTTGGAAATTGCAAATGGGGGCAAGGTTCCTAAGACATTGGGATAAAATAGAGGTTTGCCTCCCTTTCTCTCTTTACGCACACGCGTCCAGCTGGATCAGGCCAGCAGCCGTCATAGTTCGGCATTCCTGATTCCCAGCCTCTGCTGTTGTGAGACCATAGGCACATAGGAAGCTGCACATAGGCACATAGTCAGACCATCTTGACTCAGTGGGTCCCCAGATGTTGTTGGACTACAACTCCCATCATCCCTGAGCTCTGGCCTTGCTAGCTAAGGGTGATGGGAGTTGTAGTTCGACAACATCTGGGGATCCACAGGTTGAGAACCGCTGGTCTACAGGGACTAGCAGAGGCTCTCCAGAGCCTCTTCAGACAAGGGGTTGAACCTGGAACCTTCTGCATTCAGAGCAGATTCTCTGCCACTGAGTTACAGCCCTTCCTCTAAGAATTACTGCCTCTTCCCTGCCACGAATCTACTGTCCATCCCTTTCATTGGGTGGTGATAATAATAATAATAATAATAATAATAATTTATTATTTATACCCCGCCCATCTGGCTGGGTTTCCCCAGCCACTCTGAGCGGCTTCCAACACAATATTAAAATACAGTAATGCATCAAACATTAAAAGCTTCTCTAAACAGGGCTGCCTTCAGATGTCTTCTAAAAGTCAGATAGTTGTTTATTTCCTTGACATCTGATGAGAGGGTGTTCCACAGGGCGGGTGCCACTACCGAGAAGGCCCTCTGCCTGGTTCCATGTAACTTGGCGTATCGCAGTGAGGGAACCGCCAGAAGGCCCTCGGTGCTAGACCTCAGTGTCCGGGTAGAAGGATGGGGGTGGAGACGCTCCTTCAGATATACTGGACCGAGACCGTTTGATCCCAATGAGAGAGTGAGAGAGCTCTTCACCACTTCTTCCCCACTGCAAATAATTTTGTGAAGCTCTCTTATGACACATGCACAAGCCATTAGCCATTTCCCCACCTTAAAATGAAAAAGCTACCCACCCCACCCCACCCAGTTTTAACCCTTCCTTACTGGAATAACTGCTTTGCCTTGGCACCAGATGTTTATATTTGTGTGACCACTCCCTTGAGAAACAAGCAGCCGAGGACATTCTGCCAAGCTAAGATGACCAGCTCTTGTCTTCACGAAACAGGAAAGGGCAGGAAGTTGCAGAGGGGAGGGCCTCATTCAGGTGGTAGACAGATCCATTGTTTCTGGGGGAAAGAAGAGACATGTCTTGCTTCCATCGGCTATTTATAGAAAACTTATTTTTAAACTGTGCATTTGCCTGCAGCCGGGATGTCTAGGAATAGCCAAATGGATGACAAAGAGCCGATTTCTTTCAACTTTTCTTTGGAGCTTCTGTCTCCATCAAAATCCCTAAAGAAAAGACGTAGTCAGCGTTGACTTTTCCCAGGGCAAGCGGCAATATCTACTTTGAGGGAAAGTTTTAAGGAAGACCTCTCAACCTCCTCCATTGGAAATTTGAATGCTCTTGTTCAGATCGAGTTAGCCATCCCTGAAGTTTTGTCAATAATATTTACTGTAGACTTTTTGAGAGCTGAGCATGTTTGCTACATGAGTTTCATTTATTTACTTTCGCAAGATTTATATAGCACTGAATTAAAAAAAAAAAAAACCACAAGGAAGTAAAATACGCTTTAGAAATTACCGATAAATCAACAGACTAAAAACAAGTCGGCATAATATAGTGATCGAAATATAGATGGACTAATATGTGTAATATGGGGACGTGGGTAGCGCTGTGGGTTAAACCACAGAGCCTAGGACTTGCCGATCAGAAGGTTGGCGGTTCAAATCCCCATGACGGGGTGAGCTCCCATTACTCGGCCCCTGCTCTTGCCAACCTAGCAGTTCGAAAGCACATCAAAGTGCAAGTAGATAAATAGGTACCGCTCCAGCGGGAAGAGGGACGCAGGTGGCGCTGTGGGTAAAACCTCAGTGCCTAGGACTTGCTGATCGCAAGGTCGGCGGTTCGAATCCCCACGGCGGGGTGAGCTCCCGTCGTTCGGTATCAGCTCCTGCCCACCTAGCAGTTCGAAAGCACCCCTAAGTGCAAGTAGATAAATAGGTACCGCTTTATAGCGGGAAGGTAAACGGCGTTTCCGTGTGCGGCGCTGGTGCTGGCTCGCCAGAGCAGCTTCGTCACGCTGGCCACGTGACCCGGAAGTGTCTTCGGACAGCGCTGGCTCCCGGCCTCTTAAGCGAGATGAGTGCGCAACCCTAGAGTCGGACACGACTGGCCCGTACGGGCAGGGGTACCTTTACCTTTACCAGCGGGAAGGTAAACGGCGTTTCCGTGCACTGCTCTGGTTCGCCAGAAGCGACTTAGTCATGCTGGCCACATGACCCGGAAGCTGTACGCCGGCTCCCTCGGCCAATAAAGCAAGATGAGTGTCACAACACCAGAGTCGGCCACGAGTGGACCTAATGGTCAGGGGTCCCTTTACCATTAATAAGCGTAATAAAATCACATGCCTGGGTAGGCCTGCCTAAACTAAAATGTTTTCAGCAGGCTTTGAAAAAAAAATTAAAGCGGCTGTCTAATATTAACAGGCCCAACAGATTCTGCAAACTTTTCAAATCACCAGTTGTCAGGGGTTCAGGAGCAGAGGCAAGGGCAAGGGAGGAAACAGAGAGCGAGGGGGAGGAGGCAGAAGAAAAGATGAGTGATGACGACGACCCGAGATCTCCGAGTCTTTCCAGTGAATCAGAAGATTCACAGAAAGGAGCACCAGTGGCCAGGGCAAGGGGGGAGCCTAGGGGGACACCCCAGGAAGAGAGAGCCAGAGGGGACTCAGAGGGGAGCAGTTGGAAATCGGGACCAGCGTCACCGCCAGAGAGCAGGGAAGAGGAAGGGCGCCAGGGATCAAGCGCTGGCAGCTCACAACAGGGGGGAGGGCACGAGTCAGGAGTGGCCACACCTCCATCGGGGAGCGAAGAAACGGTCAGACGGAAGGTGGAAGGTTGGGCGCGCGCGCCAAGTTCAAATGCACAGGAAGGTGGCGCAGTAGGCAGCCCGGAAAGGGTGCCTACTAGCGAGCTCACGAACGGCAGACAAAATGACGACCGAACAGCAGATAGCGGAACTCAGAGAAGCAGTGTCACGACTGAATGCCGAGGCTCTTGCATCCAGGAAGAGAGAGGAGGACGCAGCTGCCGCCTACAGGGATCTCCAGGTCAGGTTGGAAGTGCTTACGAAGCATGGGCAACTGACACCCAAACCGGAGGGGATTGGGTTGGGGAGACGAACAGGCGGTCTGGTCTCTCACTTCGATGGGAATTTGCAACAGTACCCCAACTTTAGAGCAGATGTAATGTGTGCACTGCAACTGCTGAACAATGACTTTAGAGATGAGCAAGAGAAGGTGGGATTCATCATGTCCCATTTGCATGGAGATGCTAAAGCATGGCTGCGCAATTTGTGGAGAGATAAGGATCCGGCGCTCCAAAATGCGGATGCCTTTATTAAAGCGATGGATGGGTGCTTTTTATCAAGCATTGACGTGGATCTTGCTCGGCAGCAGATACATGGACTGAAGCAAGGGAGGGCCAGCGTAAGGCAGTACCATGCCCGCTTTTTCGCTTTGGTCAGTGCCCTGGAATGGGACAGAGATTCGGCTCCTGTAAGAGACCTGTTTTGGGAGGGATTGCACGGCTCGGTTAAAGATGAAATTGCGAGGGGGGAGAGACCCCGGACCACGCAGGAGATCGTTCAGAGGGCGTTGGCGGTGGGGGTGAGGCTGGAAGAACGTCCGTGGAGCAGGGACGAAGGGCGCGGAGGGCGCGAACCAGCCAGGGGCTCCTCCTTCCTTCCCAGAGAAGCAGCGCGTGCGCAATCCACGCCTCCGCCAGGAGGAGGGGCGGAACCTATGGAGGTTGGAGGTGCAAGGGCTCAGTCAGCAGCCAGAGCCCTAGCACCGGCAACAGTGAAAGCGAAGCCTCCTAGAGGGAACAGGAAATGTTACATCTGCGATGATCCACAGCATATGGCGAAAGAGTGTCCCCGGAGGCTCCACAAGCACACTGCAGCCTCAGCAATGGTAACTACAGCAACGCAGCAAGGAGAACCACAGCAGGGAAACGACGGAGTCTGGCTGGAGGAAGAGGCACTGGGGGCCAGCCAGACGTCTCAGTGAAGCAGTCCCCAGAGATTTTACAGCCCATGGACCCCCTCCCGCCCAAACCAGTAGTAAGGCTCACCGCATCTCTCCAGCTGCCCAATGGAATCACCATGGACGTGCCAATCACCATTGACTCAGGAAGCAATGCGGACTTTATAGGGCAGGACTTTGTCGACCGGCACGCTATGCAGTTGCTGCCTGCCACGCTGCCCCTGCAGGTTGTCACGGTGGATGGCAGGGAGCTGCTAGGGGGGCAAGTGGTGAAGCAGACGCCACCAATGGTGATGCGACTTGGGAATCACAGGGAAATCATCAGCTTCAATGTCACTCAACTATCGGACACGCCCATTGTATTGGGCATGAGTTGGCTGGACAAGCACAGCCCGACGCTGGCTTGGTACCAGAGGCAGCTGACCTTCGGCTCTTCCTTTTGCGCTGAACACTGCATCGTGCCCCGGCAGGAAGGAGAGGAAGAGGAGTCACAGCTGCAGCTAGGCACGCTGCAAGCGGTTCCCCACAAGTACGCAGAATTTTTGGAGGTTTTCTGCGAGAAGGAGGCAGACAGGCTACCCCCCCACAGACCATATGACTGCAAAATTGACCTGCTGCCGGGGGCGGCGCTGCCCAAAGGGAAGCTGTATTCCATGTCTGAGGACGAACTGCAGGAACTCAAAGAGTTCATAGATCATAATTTGGAGCGCGGTTTCATCCGAGAGTCCAAGGCAGCGGGGGGCAGTCCGGTATTCTTTGTTAAGAAGCGGGACACACCCCAAAAAAGACTTGTAGTGGACTATCGCATCTTGAACAGTGTGACCAAGCCATCGGACTTCCCCATGCCCCGAATCGACGACCTCCTCGCAAAGGTACGGAAGGGCAGAGTGTTCACCAAGTTGGACCTGCGAGGGGCATACAACCTCATTCGCATGCGGGAAGGAGATGAGTGGAAGACAGCCATGTTCATGCCCCTGGGCACCTACGAATATAGAGTTATGCCTTTTGGATTGCAAAATGGCTCCCACGTTTTTCAAGCTTTCATGCATCACGTGTTGGCGGGGCTCCTCTACAAGACGTGCGTCTGTTTCTTGGATGACATCCTGATCTTTTCGGAATCGCAGCAGGAGCATGACAGACACGTCAAGGAAGTGCTGAGCAGGCTACAGCAACATAGGCTTTACGCCAAGCTGGAGAAGTGCCAATTCGACGTGACGGAGGTGGATTTCCTGGGCTACAAGTTGTCTGATAAAGGGCTCGCCATGGACAGCGCCAAGGTCCGAGCAGTGTTGGATTGGAAAAGCCCACGCAACCGGAAGGAGGTCCAACGGTTTGTCGGCTTCGCGAACTTCTATCGCAAGTTTATCAAAGGCTTTGCGATGCAGACAGCGGCCATCACGGACACGCTCAGCTCCAAGAAAAAGAAGTTCATCTGGACAGAGCAGGCGGAGCAGTCCTTTCAGGCACTCAAGCGTCTCTTCGCGTCGGAAGAGCAGCTGCTTCATGTCAACCCCAGCAGGCCGATGAGGGTGGAGACAGACGCTTCGGACAGAGCCGTGGGAGCAGTCCTGCTGCAGAAAGACCCGCAGGGGGTTTGGAGGCCGGGAGCGTTTTACTCAAGGAAGCTCAGCAAGTCCGAACAGAACTACACCATCTGGGACAGGGAGTTGCTGGCCATTCATGCAGCGTTCAAAGCGTGGAGGCACTTCCTGATCGGCGCCAAGCACACGGTGCAGGTCTGCACGGACCACAAGAATCTAGAGCACTGGCGCACGGCACAGTTCCTGAACCAGAGGCAGATACGTTGGGCTGAGTTCTTTGCGAACTTCGACTTCCGAATAGAGTATGTCCCGGGGGACACCAACATCATGGCGGATGCTCTCTCCCGTAAGCCACAGTATCTGGAGGAGGCAACGCCAGCGGCCGCCATGCACATCTTCGCACCGACAGTGTGGGCGTGCGCGGCGGCAACAGTTGACCTGGAGGCGGTGCGATGAGCGTTGCAGGATGACTCCTTCGCGCAAGCAAAGATGGCAGAGGTGCACAGGGGCACGGCAGCAACCGACGAGTTCCAGCTGCGAGATGGTTTGCTCATCCGTAAAGGGGCCATCTACGTGCCGGGAGACGAACTTCGCGCCAAGGTACTGCAGCAGCTGCACGACGCGCCCACTGCCGGGCACTTTGGCAAGGAGAAGACGGTGGAATTAGTAGCCAGAGACTTCTGGTGGCCCGGAATGAGAGGGGAAGTCGCGGACTACGTGGCGAGGTGTGACACCTGCCAGAGGGCCAAACCAGTGCACAGACCGCCGGCCGGACTGCTGGAACCGCTGCAAACTCCGTTCGAACCATGGGAGAGAGTGGCCCTGGACTTTGTCACGGATCTGCCCAGCTCGAGGGGCAAGACGGCTGTGCTGGTGGTGGTGGACTTGTTCTCCAAGATGGCACATTTCATTCCGTGTGCGAAGGTGGCCACGGCGGAACAAACCGCCAAACTGTTCATAGACCACGTGTTCAAGGTTCACGGTCTGCCGCGGTCTATTCTGTCCGACCGAGGGCGACAGTTCATCTCGAACTTCTGGCAGAGGCTGATGGGCTTCCTGAACGTCAAGATCAACCTGGCGTCGGCTAGACACCCGCAGACCAACGGGCAAGCGGAGCGGGTCAATGCCATCATGCAGCAGTACCTGAGATGTTATGCGAATCAACAGCCTGCGACGTGGGTGGATTACCTGCCTCTCGCCGAGTTCGCCTACAACAACACGAAGCACGTGTCCACGGGGGTCACGCCGTTCTTCGCCAACAACGGGAGGCACCCCAGAACCTTCCCGGGACTGGAAAGAATGGGGGAGGGGGAGCCGCAGACAGCAGATGCATTCGCGTCGGAGTTGCAGGAGGTCCACGATCAGCTGCGGCGGCACCTGGAGCTGGCTAAACACGCATACAAGGTACAAGCGGACAAACACAGAAGGGTTGGCGAAGAGATCCATGTGGGAGACTGGGTCTGGTTAGCAGCCCACGCAGTGCCGGCCAGGTCGTTGGCGAAGAAGAAACTAGGGCATAAACAACTGGGGCCCTACCAAGTCGAAGAACAGGTCAACCCGGTGGCTTTCAGGCTGGCTCTTCCGGAGGGTTCCAGAATGCATCCGGTGTTCCACAGATCGGTGCTCACTCCCTACAAGGCACCTCACAGGTTTCAGGAACCAGGAACGGCACCGAGTCCGCTCCGAGAGAGAACCGGGCAGGGGGGAGTGGCACGGGAGGAGCGCATCAACGAAGTCACGGAGATTTTGGACTCCAGATGGGGGGAAGAGGGGGTAGAATACCTTCTCGCCAAGGAGGGCACCCCGGCCAGTGCCAACAGCTGGGTGCCGGGCTACGCTTTAGACGAACCTCTGCTCAAAGAAGAGTTTCATGCCCTCTTCCCACATAGGCCAATGCCAGCAGACTTTTTCGACGACTGGCTTTTCACGCCCACGCTTTCAGCCAGCACGTTCCGGGGGTTCGACTCGGACGAGGAACCGACACGAGACGCCCGTTCCCCGGAGGGGTCACCCTCGGGATCTGCTTCAGAACCCTCGTATTGGTGGGATGATCGACCAGAGGAGCAGTTCCGCAGAAGGTGGCTGGAGGGTCCAGGACGAGCAACGTCTCCAGAAGGCAACGAGGGAGAGACGGACATGGACGTTTTCGGGGACGACCCGGGTTTCGAGCACGGCGGCACAGAGATGGAAGCGGAGGTGACCGTCGTCAACGAGAGCAGGGAGGAAGAACCGGAAGACTTCAGATGGCGGCCCGCCACGGGAAGCGAACTGTATCCGACATTCGTCCCCCTGACGCGGCAGCACCCAGATCCCGCACCGGAAGGAGGGGAGGGGGGAAGAGGGGGCTTCGAGGGGGGGATGGATGTCAGGGGTTCAGGAGCAGAGGCAAGGGCAAGGGAGGAAACAGAGAGCGAGGGGGAGGAGGCAGAAGAAAAGATGAGTGATGACGACGACCCGAGATCTCCGAGTCTTTCCAGTGAATCAGAAGATTCACAGAAAGGAGCACCAGTGGCCAGGGCAAGGGGGGAGCCTAGGGGGACACCCCAGGAAGATAGAGCCAGAGGGGACTCAGAGGGGAGCAGTTGGAAATCGGGACCAGCGTCACCGCCAGAGAGCAGGGAAGAGGAAGGGCGCCAGGGATCAAGCGCTGGCAGCTCACAACAGGGGGGAGGGCACGAGTCAGGAGTGGCCACACCTCCATCGGGGAGCGAAGAAACGGTCAGACGGAAGGTGGAAGGTTGGGCGCGCGCGCCAAGTTCAAATGCACAGGAAGGTGGCGCAGTAGGCAGCCCGGAAAGGGAGCCAGGTCCTAAAGCCCGCCGAAAGGAGGGAGAAGAGTCAGGGGGGTCAGCGTCAGAGGAATCCCGGAAGGAAGAGACCCCGGGGGGCAGAGGGACCCAGAGAAGAACAGTCAGGCGGAAAAGGTGGCGCAGGGCTAGGATATTAAGTTGGTGTACAAGGGGCGGAGACTCAGACGGAGCTTCGCCGATCTAACCATTAGACGTAGGGTTGCACGCAGCAGCTTGAGAATGGAAACTGTAACTCAATAAAGACTTTTATTTAATGATCGCTGGCTAGCGTGATCCTCTGTGAGCTAGGATCTGGAAGCAACTCTGACACCAGTGTTACATTGCTAAACTAAAAGGTTCAACTGACGCAATCCCAGCCAGAAGATGCGACAAGACGAGAGTAAAAAAGTTGGTTCTGGGCATATTTGGCCTCAGTTCTTAGGATTAGGTTGAGGTTTCAGCACTCTTAATCCCACTCTCCAGATACAGAGTCCTTTAGCTCTCTCTGGTCCTTCTTGATTCATGTTGAAGGTGGCTGCAAGTCAAGAATGACACTGGCATGGCTCCTACCTGGAGGTGTTGGGGATTGAACCAGAGACCTTCTGCATGCAAAGCAGATGCTCTACCACTGAGCTACAGCTCTTTCCAATGTGGTGGCCCCTAGCCCAGCCCTATTATTCACTGTCTGTTTCCTGCCTCCAGCAGCTCAGGCCAGCCGGTTTGACTTCCACAGCAGTGAATGGGTGCTTGTCCTGGCGAGGTGTGTGAATGAGCCTTGACCAAAAGTTCTAAGCCTCAGGATTGGAGCCAGGTTCATTGCCAGCATCCCTTGAGCATTTTAACTGCCTGCCCAGGGGCAGCTCCAGCTTGTTTTCCATTGAGCTTCCAATCTTGAAGCATATGGCTCAGCAGTTGCACTCTCACTTTCTTCTGCTTTGCAGTCCTAGGGAAAAAAAGTTCTGGAAGCAGGAATGACTCTGTGCAACCAATCCCAGCAGGTGTCATCTGCCTGGGACCAATTGGTTGTTGTTTTTCTTTTTGCCGAACGGCTGTCTGGAAAAGCAGCCTCCCAATGTGTGGCGATAAGCCACCATTCAGAAGTCCACAGCGTATGTAGGCAATAATTGCACATTGATTTTATTTGTTGTTTCTTGCTAGGGTTTCAGTGTTCCACTGATTAAATTGCTTAGCACAGAGGTGAGGAACCGCAAGCCCAGGGGCCAAATCTGGCCCTCGGGATTCTCATTAGGCCACGCCCCTGTTCCCAGGCCACACCCATTACTTATCTTTCTTTGCATACTCCTTGCGTACTTCTGTCGGGTAGGAATGTGTCCTTAATGCCGCCTGTTCACCTGGATGGAGGGCATGTTTGCGCACATGTGTAGAAACCTACGACGTTTGTGTGGCTGGAATGTACCATTACTCTAGACACCTCTGCTCTTGGCATTGCCCTTCAGTGGCATTCATGCCTCAGAAATTTGCCCAGGAGAGAATGCGACCCGCAAGCAAAAGGATGCTCCCCCTCCCTGGTTAAGATTAATCAATTGCAGAAATATTTAAATCTACTTCAAAAGCACCCAGGATTAATTGGGAAACACATCATGCATACGCTTTTAAATATAAGTTCTTGTAAAATAATCTTTAAAGGCAGCCCCACGTATAAAATTACTGCAATCAAATGAGATGTTGCCAGTTTGACATAACAAAGCCTTGCCGCTTGTCTTTGATGTCACAGCTCATTTATTTTTATTTAATGACCTATATATGCCACGTGATCGTAATAAACCCTCAAAGCAGTTTGCAACAAGAAAAGAAAAAAAGCATTATCAATAAAAGGCGGTTAAAACCACATATTGAAAAACATTCAAAAGCTGATTAAAATCAACAATAAACTAAAAACAGATTAACACATGTAGCTTCCATATGTCTGGGCAGGCTTGCCTAAACAAAAATGTTTTAAGCAGGCACTGGGAAGAGTACAGTGAAGGAGCCTGCTTGCTGTCAATAGGCAGTGAGTTCCAAAGTTTAGGGATTTCTTTTTTAAAAAAAAATTTTATTAAATTTTCCAACATACATTTATAGTATCCAATCTAAATTTATCACATATTTTCTCTTTTAGACTTCCTTCAACCTCTCTGACAATCATCCATTATTCAAATTTTTAAATACGCATTTCCTAATTTTATATTGCATTTTATAAACCTTCACACACTTAGTTTTCATCAATACAATAGTCCTCTGGTTTCTCTTCAGATCGTATAAATCTTTCGCCTTTTACAAAGTTCAGGGATTTCTTGGCCTTAACAACTATCCTGCCTTTTCTTCCATGTGTTGATAAAACCTCTGATATGGATCAGCTGCTCTGAAGGAATGACATTGTTACAAATAGGGGGCAAAACTGGCAGTATGTTTGCATTATGTTTCTGTGAGAGCAGGGGAAGTCGTCAGTTTGGCTGGGATCACACAGGTCACCTAAGACCGTAAGTAGTGTAGCTTTGTGGGACCGAGTGATTGAAAAATGGGTGCACAGTAGACAAGCCTTGAAATGCTGCTGAACCGCAACTCCCATCAGCCCCACAAGCATGGCCAAGGATGATGGGCTTTGTAGTTCAGCAACATCTGGAGGGCCAGTGGTTTCCACACTGGATTTAGGGTAAGCATGAGGAAGAAGTGCTGGATGGTATGAGCGGTTTGCTAGCATAGCAGATTGCCTTAGAAGCTGGTAGTCTCTCCTTTATTAGAAGTTTTTTAGCATGCTTGGGTTTTTCCTGTTAACTTAAAAAATGTTCCCTTTCCCTCTGCAGTAAACTTCGACATCAGGCACAGAGTGAAAGATTTGGATACAAAGAGGTAACAGGGCTATGACCCGGTTTTAAATATTTTTTCCCCTTTTGCTTTCCAAACTATGATCAAGGGAATGGTTTAGTTCCTGAGCAGGTATGGGAAGGAGCTGAGATGCCTTTCTGGGCTTGCCAGCACCTTAGTGTGCAACAGGAAGTGAGATGTTCATAATCTAGAACAAAGCAGGAAATCTTTTGCCAATCTTGTATCCCTAACATAGCCATGTAAAGCTGAAATTCTATATACCTGAAGTGAGGAAGCTCTGTCCCATAGGCTTAATCTGGCCCACCAAGCGTTCCCGTTTCCCTGCGAGGCCATTTTGTGCAAGCTGCAGCCTCCTGCCCTACAAGTGACACTGGGTGTGGGGCACATAAAAGCATAGCTTGGCAAAAAGTGGCTTTTGGAGCACCTGCTTCTGTGCCCCCATTGCACAGCACTTCCCAAACACCTGACAACCAGCCAACCAAGCAATCTGAAGGAACAGAGCAATGCAATCTCCCCTTTGGGCAGGGATAGAAGGCAGAGGTGTCTCTCAGTCCTGCCAGCCTCTGCCTGCATTATTACACCGGCCTCATTCAGGTAGTGTGGAGCGCCACTTTCCACCTACCAAACATGGGGAAGTGCTGCTGGTTAGGAACCCACCAGCAGCAGGAAGACCCAAAATGCCATGTTCCAGAGGCAGGGAAGGAATCCTGAGCCTGCTGTATTGCCAACACATGACAGCATGAGGCCTGGTTGTTGTGCCAGCTCCAGGCTGGTGTAGCAACTTGCATGCCCGCCCCTACCAACTTCCACTCTGACTAGTATGCAGAGGCAGTGGTTGGTGTTAGGTGTGCAATATTAATCTTTCCACAACCCTACCTATCAGCATTCTGGATGTAAGAAGACAGTTGTTTCCTGTGGTTTTTTTAATTGGAAAAAAGTTGGCATTACTAACCATGAAGTTGTTAAGTGCCACACTTTTAACATTTGGGCGGAAAGGGTGCCAGTACTGCGTGCTCTTGAGGAGCCCCAGGAAAAAAGCACTGGTTGTTTCCATTGTGTCCTGTTTTCATGACAATCTGTGCTGCTTCCGTTCTGCTTCGGCTCAGTTTCCACCAAATGCAGAGTTACTCATCTCTCTGCTATTTGACGGATTTTGCATATTTATTCACATAGACTGACGGATTCAGTGTAATGTATGAGGTGACTATTTCCACAACATTCCGTTCAGTGCAAAGGAAACACAATTCAAATCAATTGATGACAATTACGTATCACCAATTGCATATCATTTGTGGGCTGGGGTGGGAGCAAACCGCGAATACCAACAGAGTGATTTATGTTCCGGATGTGAGATGAATAAGCGAACATCGGCAGTTTCCATCACTTTTTCTGTTTTCGTCAGAATAACCTGGCAATCAGTAGTTTGCAGTTGTCCTTCCACCCACGAACTGCTTTGATGTACACCTTCACTCACCAATACCTACACATCTCAGACCTCAGAGTGGCTTTTGCAGGGCGCTGCTGTATTGCAGATATGCGCTTGCACAGCAGACGTTTCCACGAAGAGTCAAAGCTATGTGCTGATCAGAAAGGACGGAAAAGTTTGAGCAAAGAGAAAAACAATGGGGAAGTTTGCCAAAGCCCGAATTATCTGGGCCAGATCTCCCCACCCAGCAAGTCTGCCTGTGTGATTTATGTGGTTTCTGTATAAACCAAGGTTTTCAGTGTTCAGCAGCAGTCACTGTCTGTCTGCACAGTAGTCAGCAGGATTAAAATACATGCCCTGATCATTCATTTCTGGTGCCCTGATGCTAATCTGCCTCCTTCTCTTTCCTTTCTTCCTCTCAGGTGGTTTTAAAAGGTGATGCCAGAAAGCTAAACTTACATGGGGTGAGTATAGAATCCACTTTGATGGATGAAAGGGGCTGGCTTTTAACCAACATTTAGAAAGCAAGGCTCCCTTGCAGTTTCTTTCTGGGGCACATGGGGAGGGGAAAGTAAGAAGAGCCCTGCTGGATCAGGCCAGAGGCCACAGTGGCAAACCAGAGGCTTTTGGGAAGCTCAAAATCGGGGTCGAAATGCAACAACACTCTTCCCACTTGTGATTCCCAGCAAACGCTGTTCAGAATCATACTGCCTCCGGCAGTGGAGAGAGAATCATAGAATTGTAGAGTTGGAAGGGACCCCAAAGGTCATCTAGTCCAACTCCCTGCAATGCAGAAATCTCAGCTAAAGCATCCAAGACAGATGGCCATCCAACCTCTGCTTTAAAACCTCCATCACCTCCTGAGGGAGTCCATTCCACTGTCGAACAGCTCTGACTGTCAGAAAGTTGGAATCTCCTTTCTTGTAACTTGAAGTCATTGGTTCAAGTCCCGGCCTCCAGAGCAGGAGAAAACAAGCTTGCTCCCTCTTCCAGGTTTTTTTTTAAATTTTTATTTTCAATGCAAAATTACAGCAGAAATTACAAACATTGAATCCAAAATAAAACAGTACAAACAAGAAAACAAAATACAAGAGAAAAAAACAAACAAAAACACACATCTACAAATAAAACCATATCATCATTCTAATCATTACGTACATATACAGATATTGACACCCTTCCTTTGTTCTAAGACCTCAAAATTGTTACTCTTTCTAAATTGAAAATGGTGCAAAAAGTATAAAGATAGGGGTAATCTACATTAGACACAAAAGGTTTGCTCCCTCTTCCATGTGACAGCCGTTGAGATATTTGAAGATGGCTATTCTATCTTCTCTTAGTCTCCTCTTTTCCAGGTGAAACATACGCAGCTCTTTCAACCGTTCCTCATAAGGCTTACTTTCCAGACCCTTGATCCTCTTAGTTTGCCCTACTCTGCACACATTCCAGCTTGTCAACTGTTGGGATACTGCCAGGGAGACAAAGTCCATCATGGCCCCACAAGTCGCCTCCGGACGTCCATCGATCTCCCGTAGACACGCAGTATCAGCAATTAGCGACACGAGCTCCAGAAATAGCTTGCCACATTCCAGAGCTGATGCACGCTCTATCAGCAGATAATTCACAGCGAAAGATGCACGCAGGAGAGTATTATTTACAAGTTTATTCAGCGTTGGTCAGAACAAAGAAAAACATGACTGCCTGCTTCAGTGTCTCTGACACAGAGAGAGAAACGAAAGCAAAGACACAACAGAAACATCCTGTGAACAGGAAATACGCAGGCTGTGACACAAACATCCTGCTCCCTTTTAAGGTGGAATGGAAATATCCTCTTAGTTTGCCCTACTCTGTACACATTCCAGCTTGTCAACATCCTTCTTAAACTGTGGTGCCCAGAATTGGACACGGTATGTAGCTATGATAACCAGCAGCCACTGATAGCTTTATCCTTCATTAAGCTTTCCCTTAATTGTCTTTTCAAGGCACACTACCTCCAATACAGATGTGCACAGCCATCATGGCTGGTAGCCATTGCTAGGCTCCATGAATTTGTCTAAATAAAGCTTTAAAGGTCAGCACCAACACTTTGAATTGTGCTCGGAAACGTACTGGGAGCCAATGAAGATCTTTCAGGACCGGTATTATATGGTCTCGGTGGCCGCTCCCAGTCACCAGTCTAGCTCCCGCATTCTGGATTAACTGCAGTTTCCGAGTCACCTTCAAAGGTAGCCCCACGTAGAGCGCATTGCAGTAGTACCCAAGCCCTGCCCTGGAGATGCCAGGAACTGAACCTGGGACCTTTTGCATGCAAGGCAGATGCACAATCCCTGAGCTGTGTCTCTTCCACGGCAACTGGGTCAAATGATTTGGCAGAAGCAAAACTGGGCAGTTCCTCTGACTCTTCTAACTCCTGTTTCTCACCCAGCCTTTGCAAAACATGACGAGGCCCGTCTTTCGCACTGAGATCTGCTGTGGGTGGGCACGCAGGAGACAGCTTTGTAATGTACGCCTCTTCTTCTCTCTCTCCCCCCCCCCCTTTCTCCACAGCAGACTTGTGCCGTCTGCCTAGAAGACTTTAAAGTGAAAGATGAGCTGGGAGTGTTGCCATGCCAACATGCCTTCCACAGAAAGTGAGTAGCTGCCAAGGATGGGCCAAATAGATGCTTTTGTGCCTCTCGGCTTGGCAAGAGGCCCGGCGTTCAGTTAACGCCCTTTGGTGCATGCGGCTGGGGAGAGGAGATGGGCGCCTTTGCCCACAGAAAGAGGCGAGGGGAGGGAGCCTGGCTTTTGTTTCTGAAAACCTCTTGGGCTGCGGGGAGGGAGGGCATCTTTGCGAGGTTGGCAGGAGTAGGCCGAGGCCTGGATCAAACCGGACTGTGAAATGCCAAGGCTCAGAGCCATTGCCGGCGGTCAGAAGGGAACCAGGGTTGCACCTATTGTTTGCTTGATAGATTGTTTATTATCCGCTCTGCACCTTAAGGTGGGTTAAAACTTCTGCCGAGCCAAGAGTAGGAACAAAGAACCCATCGAAATGAGGGCTACATTTGTTTCAATTGAGGGGAAGATAGTTGAATGGGGGGGGCAGATTTTGGCTGAACCCCTGATGCAAAATACAGTCATCCCTCGGGTTACAGACGCTTCAGGTTGCGTTTTTTCAGGTTACGGATGTGCCGAAACCCGGAAGTACCAGAATGGGTTACTTCCGGGTTTTGGCGGTCGCACATGCACAGAAGCGCTAAATCGTGCTTTGCGCATATGCAGAAGTGCCGAATGGCAACCCGGGCGTGCGCAGACGCTGCACTGTGGGTTGCGAATGCTGCGAGTTGCGAATGTGCCTCCCGCAGGGATCACATTCACAACCCGAGCATCCACTGGAATAGTGTTGAAATGACCAGGGAAGAGGTAAAATGATTTGAAGGTAAAACTTAAACTTCTTTTAAGTTTTCTATTTGTTTTCTTTCTTATTACCTTTTTAAAAATAAAAAAGCTGCCAGCTCTACTGGCTGGTTTGCAGCATATTGCCTGCTGCTCCCCCCTCCCCCCCATCCTTCCTTCTTGGAGGGCTTGTGGGAAGTTTACGTATTATTTATTTGTTTGTGGCATTTATATCACACCGTCTATTCCCAAAGGCTAAATATATATATATATATCTTCTGAGACGGTCCCTTGCCCTCAACCTCCCAATCTAAAAGAAAAGACATAGCATGAAAGGAAAAAGGGAATGGACGGGAGGAGGGGAAAGCAAGCTCAAGCACAAGTTTCCAAGTTGCAGTTGCAGCCAATGTCTGTGGCAGTTCTGGCTGTCTTGCTCTTAATAAAGATCATTTGTTGTCTGGAAACAGCCCCCCCCCCCAACTAGATTAGAGCTGGAAACAGAGATGGTGATTATGTTCCAGGCAGGGGGTCAGGACAACTCCTGCCCCACAGGCCCCATACACACATTTCTTTTAAAGCACATTGCCCTGAAGAATCCCAGGAATTGTAGTTTATTAAGGCTGCTGGGAATTGTAGCTCTGTGAAGGGTAAACTGCAGTTGCCGTGAGTCTTTTGTGGGGGGAGCCATGGGCTTCAAATGTGCTTGAAATATTGGTCTCTCCAACAGCTGCCTTGATGGCAGATTGAATCCTCACAGGAGGGGGGCCTTCCTAGGGTTACCCCCTCCCTTCCTCACTAATGTCAGCGTCAAGAGTGCTAGGAGCAAAAGCAGCAGGGCTTAAAAAGCTATATTAAAAACAGAACTGGAACGAAATTAAAAGGGGAGAGGGTTTTTGGTTTTTTTAAGGGCTCACCCACCATGAACATGTTGAGATTGCAAGCTCCTTCCACTGTCCCTGAAAGTGTTTGGCGGGTTATTTCAGGGGTTGAATTGTAACCTGCCAATTGACCGCCTCCACTTGACCAGCCTGAAAGTGAGCTTGCAAATGGTGGGTGGGGCAGCCCCCAACACTGCCGAGCCTCAGGTGAAGTCCCAGCTCAAACAAGAAGCCCTCTATAGCAGGGGTAGCCAACAAGGTGCGCTTCTTATGTTGATGGACTCCAGCTCTTATCGGCCCTTAGCCAGCAAGGTCAATGGTGAGGGGTGAGGGAAGTTGGAGTCTAGCAACATCTGGGTGGCACCAAATTAGTCACTGCTGCTTTAGAGATATCTTTCTGTCTTGTGGAACAGCCCAGGAGTAAATTCTGAATCACAGCCCAGATGATCAACGCAGGGCAGTTGCTCACAGAGCCCAGAATCCCCAATTCTAATCCAGGTTGTTCTGGATGAATGGTGGCTCCATTATTATCTGTCTGGGCCCATAAACTTGTGTTCAAACCATTCATTAACCCCCTGGCATCCTCTCCATGCAGCAGGTGCCACAACCCTGGGAGTCAGGCCAAACACAACACCTGCAGTCGCCTGGGGTTAAAATCCCAGCTGGCTTGTGCAAGCCGACCCTGGCGTTTTCCGAAGAGAAATCGGGAGCCATGGCAAGGCAGTGGGGTAACAGGGAGCAAGTGACTTGGAGAAGCCAGTGCTAGGATCACTTTGCAGCTTACATTGCCCTGCCTCCCTGTCTGGCTGTGGATAGGAGCAGAAGAGGCAGGAAAAGGAGAATTGCAGCAGCTGGGCCGCTGGAGGCTCTTTCTGCACACTTCCGGGCTCCCGTGGAACCAGAAATGCTGGAAGCGACATGCACATGCCAGTTCCAGTGCCACATGTGTGCTCAGAGCATGCACACGCATGTGTAGATCCATAGCATTCTCTGTGAGCCAGGCTATACCTTACCTCGTGGCTGCGTAAAACTTCTGAGCCCAAGAGCTGCAATTCCTTCAGAGCAACCTCATAGGGGCTGTGTGCCAGTGGTGTGGCAGGGCCATAAGCAAAAATGGGCAGAGGGATGAATGTGAATGTTGCCTTCAGAGTCTTCTAGTTTCTACACACTCGCCCAGCCTGCCCTGCAATGCCATCAAAGCAAGGTTAGAGGCACTGCCAGAGCTCAAGGTCACATTCTAGCCCGGCAAAAAGCAAAGCCAGCAAGGGGACAGCCCAGGGAGAATGGGTGTGACTGGGAGGGGGCTTGACTTAGGGAGGTTGCCAAGGGGCTGACAGAGGGCCATATTTGTGAGGTTTACCCCTAGGTAAAGGGACCCCTGACCGTTAGGTCCAGTCGCGGACAACTCTGGGGTTGCGGCGCTCATCTTGCTTACTGGCCGAGGGAGTTGGCGTACAGCTTCCAGGTCATGTGGCTAGCATGACTGAGCCGCTTCTGGCGAACCAGAGCAGCGCACGGAAACGCCGTTTACCTTCCCACCTGAATGGTACCTATTTATCTACTTGTACTTTGACGTGCTTTCGAACTGCTAGGTTGGCAGGAGCAGGGACCGAGCAACAGGAGCTCACCCTGTCGTGGGGATTCGAACCACTGACCTTCTGATCAGCAAGCCCAAGAGGCTCAGTGGTTAGACCACAGCGCCACCCGCATCCCTTGAAGTTTACCCCTACCTTTGAGCTAAAACATCATCCTAGAATCATAGGGTTGGATTCTGCAATGCAGCAGTCTTTGGCCCAATCCATGGCCCTGAGATTAAGAGTCTCATGCTCTTCCGACTAAGCTATAGCAGCTCAGCTTTTAATGCTGTCAAAATACACCTCTCCCCCCACCCCGTCCTCCCTCCCCCACTTCCATTTTGGCTGCAGGTGCCTCGTGAAATGGCTGGAAGTTCGCTGCGTCTGCCCCATGTGCAACAAGCCCATCGCAGGCCCTGCGGAGCCTCACCAGAGCATTAGCATCCTCTTGGACGAGCTGGTGTGACGTCCAGCCTCCCGCTTCCCCCAAAGCAGACCTTCTACTGACATAGATAATTGCCTGGGCGAGGGGTCTGCACTAAAACTTGTGCCGCCAGCTGCAGAGACTTCCCACTGGGGACTGTCTCCTCCTCAAAGGAGGCAACGGGGAATTGTACCTAGTGCAACAAGCTGGCCTTGTTGTGTGTCCCCGGTCTGGGGGCAAATTTTGGGGGAAGGTTGGTCAAACCTGTGCCAGGATCTGCGTTTGTCTCGGTCCTCCGGCACACAAAAGGGCTTAGGAGCAGAGGACATCCTACAAGGACAACACAAGTCTCTTGCACTTGGTTCCTACAACAGGACGTTACGATGCCAAGTCTTCCCTTCGTCTAGGAAATACTGGTCAGAACCAATTGCAGGGTGATGACCCCAACCCCACCCCCCTCGGCTCTTTTAGCAGGCCTAATGAACTCTTTCTAGGAAGCCAGTTCCCCAACCCCACTTGGGCCCCTCCTCAGAAGGGTCCGTTTTACGATTAAAATCGGGAGCTTTAGCTTGGGCGCCGCCTGATCTAGACCAATCGCAGGGTTCTTCTCCGCAAAACCTAGAGTCCATGTTTACAGTAAGACTTAAATGGAAACCTCCTGGCTGCTGCAGAAGACACTCCCCAGCAAAACCCGTGTCCACACCATCAATTTTGAAGCACTCCTGCACTGCTACAAAAGCCAGGGCTTTCCTAAAGGAATCCTGGGAACTGTAGTTTGAGGATATGGAGAGTTGTATAGGATACAGCTATAGTTCCCAAAAGCCTTACCAAACTCGAGTTCGCAAGATTCTTTGAGGGGAGCCGTGACTGTTCAAAGTGGTGCAAGAGTGCTTTAAATGTATGGTGTCGATGTGACCTTTGTGCTTTCAGAGCACAAAGGTGTTTTTGCCTTTCCCACGTAGCTGCATTAGAAGTGTGGGGGGGGGAGGCTGTGGGGTGGGGGAGAGGGGGCCACACTTTGCCTCTCGTCATTCCTTATGCACAGGTCATGGGGAAGGAGAAGATAACAAAAGACAAGTGTGATTCCTCTCTTTGATTTGAAAGAAGGCTGGGATGTATTTTCTTAAGTGGCCTTTGAACTTTTTCTTCCTGTTTTACCCTTGTACAGAAAAATAAATCTACTTTCTCTGAAACCTGTTGGCTGATATTTCGTTTATTTTTTAAAATATATATACATTTCAAAAACGAAACCGCTGTATTTATCATCACTTTTGGAGAGGCTGTGAAACAGATAGTTGAAGCACTGGCTAAGTATTCAGCAATTCCAGTTATTTGAGTGTCCCCACTCATTATTACATTATTATTATTTGCTTATATAGGGCTAGTTTAAGCATGTAACTCTTTGTTGGAATTTATCAGCATTATCTTAATATAAAATTTAATTTAAAAAATATATTTAAAAATAACTTCTGGATTAAAGGGTGCTGTGCTGAATTAAAAAGCTGGTAAGACTTGGCCAAATACTTCCTTGACTTTCCATATCCTTGGTAGATCAATTGTGGCTCAGTGGCAGAGTATCTGCTTTGCATGCAGAAAATCCCAGGTTCGATTCCCAACATCCCTCATTTAAATGTTCTTTTTTCTTAAAGGCTCAAGGTATTAAAAAAATAAATAAATATTAAATTCCTGTCCTGCCGTGCCTCCCAAAGGAAGCCAGGGTGGCAAACAACAAAATGATATAATTAAAAAATAAAATAAGGGGGGGAATAAACATTGAAGGGTGTTTTGCCACACCAGTTCATAGCTAATAATGTCAAGGCTGCTGGAAATGCAGTTATCATTCGGCTATCAAACCCCTGGGTGAGCAGAAATCTGTTTAAATGCCTGCTGTAGGTTAATAAGGGGGAGGCACCTCACCAATGGGGGGCATTCCAAAAATGGAGAATGTGGACCAGTGCCAACCAAGCAGCCCCACCAACAGTTTATGGGGCTTGGCCTCTGTTTTAGCTCATGGTACATTCCTCAACGTGAGTGGTGCTGTGGGTTAAACCACAGAGTCTAGGGCTTGCCAATCAGAAGGTTGGCTGTTCGAATCCCCGCGACGGGGTGAGCTCCCGTTGTTCGGTCCCAGCTCCTGCCAACCTAGCAGTTCGAAAGCATGAAGTACAAGTAGATAAATAGATACCGCTCCGGCGGGAAGGTAAACGGTGTTTCCGTGCGCTGCTCTGGTTCGCCAGAAGCGGCTTAGTCATGCTGGCCACATGACCCGGAAGCTGTACGCCAGCTCCCTCAGCCAATAAAGCGAGATGAGTGCCGCAACCCCAGAGTCGGTCATGACTGGACCTAATGGTCAGGGGTCCCTTTACCTTTACATTCCTCAGCTAAACAGGAAGCTGCCTTATACTGAGTCAGATCACTGGTCCACCTTGCTCAGCATTGCCTCTATACTGACCGACAGCAGCTCTCCTGAATTTCAGACCTGGAGATGCCAGGATTATATCTGGGACCTACTCGCAAAGCAGATGCTCTACCACCAAGCGCTTCCCCCTAGTGGCCACCAGTCTCCATATTTGAGCTTTCAGGATCCCTTTCTAGCTGATTCATACATCTCATTGATATCCTGCCTTCTTTCCAAGGAGAACAAAGTGAGACATCCTCACCTTCACCATGTTATCTTCATAGCAATTGCTGAGAGAGGCATTAAAAGACCTGCCAAAGGCTGCCCAGCTGCTGGCAGTTTGGGATTGCCAGACTGCTTTGGTCACCCTATATGATGACCTCTGTCGAGAGAGACACAAGGGAAACATGTCCCTGTTAATTCTTCTCGACCTCTCAGTGGCTTTCGATACCAATGACCATGGCATCCTACTGGAGCAACTGTGCAAACTAGGGGTGGTTGGCACTGCTTTGCGGTGGTTCCAATCTTACTTGGATGGTCATTCCAGGAGGTGTTGCTTGGGGAATGCTTTTCAGCCCCGTGGAACCTTCATGTGGGGTTCTGCAGGGCTCAATCCTATCCCCTACGTCAGCATTTCCCAACCTTGGGCCTCCACCTGTTTTTGGACTACAACTCCCATAATCCTCAGCTAGCAAGACCAGTGGTCAGGGATGATGGGAATTGTAGTTCGAAAACAGCTGGAGGCCCAAGGTTGGGAAACACTGCCCTACGTTATCCAGTGGTTTGGAGTACATTATCAGCAGTATGCTGATGACAGCTGGCTCTATTTCTCCTTTACATCTGCAGGTGAGGCAGTGGAAGAGCTGGACCAGTGTCTTGCCTCAGTAATGGACTGGATGAGAGCCAACAAACTGAAACTCAATCCATATAAGACTGAAGCACTGTTAGGGGGTGATTCCCCTAGCTCAGATGGGTGGGAAATCGCCTGCTCTTGATGGGATTGCACTTCCTCTGAAGGAGCAGGTTTGTAGCTTGGATCCTTTGCTGTCACTCGAGGCTCAGGTGGCCTCAGTGGCCCGGAGTGCCTTCCATCAGCTTTGGCTGGTGGCCCAGCTACGCTCCTATCTGGACAGTGATAGCCTAACTACTGTGGCCTGTGCTCTGACAACCTCAAGGTTAGATTACTGCAATGCATTATACGTAGTGCTGCCTCTGAAGACAGTTCAGAAACTTCAGCTAGTGCAGAATT
The DNA here is from genome assembly GCF_964106645.2 of Podarcis pityusensis. Classification (NCBI taxonomy): domain Eukaryota; kingdom Metazoa; phylum Chordata; class Lepidosauria; order Squamata; family Lacertidae; genus Podarcis; species Podarcis pityusensis. The sequence goes on from NC_138040.1 coordinate 38,032,012, forward strand.
CAGCAACCAGGTTGCTCGCCAGAGCATGACGGTTTGAGGATATTACACCGATCCTGGTCCGACTGCCCTGGCTACCAATTAGTTTCCAGGCCCAATTCAAAGTGCTGGTTCTGACCTATAAAGCCTTAAACAGCTCAGGACTGCAATGCCTCAAGGACCTCCTCTTTCCAACATACCCAGACCCTGAGGTCATCTTCTGAGGCCCTCCTTCATGTGCCTCCTTCCTCGAGTGGTTCTGAGAATGGCAACATGAAAACAGGCCTTCTCTGCAGTGGCTCCCCATCTGTGGAATGCTCTCCTCAGGGACGTTCGCCTGGTACCTTCGTTATATACCTTTAGGCACCAGGCAAAAACGTTCCTGTTTAACCAGGCCTTTGGTTGAATTGATTGACATCCTATGCCCTTAAAAAAGGGGGGGACATTGTATTTTATTGTTTTTATTTTGATTCTGCATTTCGTGGCTTCATATTTTGATTTGATTCTGTGAACCACCCTGAGACGTCTGGTTATAGGGCGGCATATAAATTCAATTAATCATCCTCATCCTCATCATCCCCCATATTAAATGCAAAATTGGTAGGTTGAAATTCTGTTCATCTTTTCCCAAATGCCTCCATGGGACATTCCCGTTTTTGCAATACTGCCTTTTCCAAGTTGTTGCTGTGAGACACTTTGTGGACCTGCGAAATGAAAAAGCAGCACAGGAACAAGATTGTGTAATACTAACCCTCATGATTTAGAGTTCTGCAGTTCTTACAGCAGGGCACAATACTTTTAAATGCAATCCATTCTTAGTGGACCAGAGCATCCCAGGCACTCCTGTCTTCCACTGCCTCCCGCAGTTTGGTCAAACTCATGCTGGTAGCTTCGAGAACACTGTCCAGCCATCTCGTCCTCTGTCGTCCCCTTCTCCTTGTGCCCTCCATCTTTCCCAACATCAGGGTCTTTTCCAGGGAGTCTTCTCTTCTCATGAGGTGGCCAAAGTACTGGAGCCTCAGCTTCAGGATCTGTCCTTCCAGTGAGCACTCAGGGCTGATTTCCTTCAGAATGAATCGGTTTGATCTTCTTGCAGTCCATGGGACTCTCAAGAGTCTCCTCCAGCACCATAATTCAAAAGCATCAATTCTTCGGCGATCAGCCTTCTTTATGGTCCAGCTCTCACTTCCATACATCGCTACTGGGAAAACCATAGCTTTAACTATACGCATCTTTGTTGACATGGTAATGTCTCTGCTTTTTGAGATGCTGTCTAGGTTTATCATCGCTTTTCTCTCAAAAAGCACGCGTCTTTTAATTTCGTGACTGCTGTCACCATTTGCCGTGATCATAGAGCCCAAGAAGGTAAAATCTGTCACTGCTTCCATTTCTTCCCCTTCTGTTTGCCAGGAGGTGATGGGACCAGTGGCCATGATTTTAGTTTAGTACCTGCTGATAATTCTCTTTGTAATCAATGTAACTAACTGTGGATGGTGGACTTTTTTTGGAATTAATAATCTATTTTCTGTTCTTTAAATGACATTTAATGAGAGATTTAATTCTAATTTAGTGTAATAGTTCTGTCCTTAGTTTGAAATGACATATACACATGCTATGGCACATACTAATTTGCTTACCTTTATATATATATAAACCTACATCCTTACACTTTTAAATAATTTAACATTGTAGTGCAATATTTTATATCACCAAGTACTTTTCTTTGCAATAATAAAAATTATAGATGTTTAACATGGTCATTATTATATATACCGGAACACTGCCTTTTTCCTTGAGGGGCAGATAAAAAACAAGAATCCCTAAAAACATAGAAAAATACAGTCATTAAAAAAATTAAATATTAATAGAATTAAAACTATATACATGTATTAAACTTGTTTAAAACATACAAATAATTACAATAAAAACAGCATGGCACCAGTCCTTTCATTAGAAAAGCAGTTCGCAAAGGCTGTTGGAACAAGAAGGTGGAAGGACAACCAGGAGGGAGCTGATCTGAGATCCAAAGTCTGGGAGCAGTCACTGAGAAGGCCATGTCCCCACCAAGGGCTCCTAAGGCTGGACAGACCAAAAGAAGATCTCAAAACCTGGGCAAGATCATTGGGGGGGGGGGGGGAATGCAGTCTTTCCCAGTCATAACCAGCACTTAGAATTGCCGGTGGAGCTGTTGCAACAATGGGCTTGTATGCTGCTATAACCATCTGGCTGCAGCTCTGTTTGTGCCAACTGAAGTTTCTGACAATGTGCGAAAGCCACCCACGCTTACCCAGCAGATCAAAACTTTAACTTCTCTCTTTAGACAAAAACCAAAACCACTCAGTATTTACAATACACAACGAACAAAAGCCAGCTTTTCCAAGCAACAAAACAAAATTTAATTATTCCGCTGGCTTTGCAAGCACAAAGCTAAAAATTGCTACCTTCTAAATGAACTACAGTGGTACCTAGGTTCTCAAATGCCTTGGTTCCCAAACACTGAAAACCCAGAAGTGTTCTGGTTTTCAAACGTTTTTTGGAAGCCGAACGTCCGATGCAGCTGTCGGCTATTGTTTCTGGGGCGCCTGCACCAATCAGAAGCCTTGCCTTCCGAACATTTCAGAAGTCAAACGGACTTCTGGAATGGATTAAGTTTGAGAACCAAGGTACCACTGTATTTGGCACTTTTGTTTTTGAGGCTTTTTTGGTTCATTTGTTTTTGTGCTGTGTGGAACCCAGTTCAGCTACTGATTGATTGATTGATTGATTGATTGCGGAAACAGATAAAAGCCCCCCATCCAAACAATGATTATCATCAGTGCAAGTAAGCATTTATCTATTTTTAAATTTTCATAATCTACAATACTGTCTTATTTTATAGTACCGCACATCGATCAAATGGTCTCGTTAGAAAGTAAAATTCATGTTAAATGGGGCTGTTTTCAAAAGTCTGGAATAAATTAAGTCTGTTTTGCAATGCTTTCTAAATGAAAGCACACCTTGGTTTCGGAACAGAATTCCAGAACGGATTAAGTTTGAAAAGATACTGCTAACAATAAAAAAAAGATATTTTATTACAAAAGGTTCAGATCAGAAGGGTACTGTGCCCCGTCGTAACAATTCTGGACGGCACATCTCACGCAGGCGCATGAAGACCCACTCATCACATGACAGAACCTGAAGGATCGCTAAAGCGCCTGCGAGCCTGCGCCACCATTAGGTACCGCAGGCTTTGACGTTATGGTGGCCTCGCTCCTAACCCTCCATTTCTTGCCCCTACACGTCTCCTCCTGACGAAAAAACAAAGGCGATGCTTCTTTCCCTCTCCCTCCGTAGCCTGGATTTCTTCTTTTCCCTCAGCAATACCAGGACCGGGCACGCTCATTAGGCATGTTAATATATTCACCATCCGTTCCCGCCCCCTTTCGCTTTACGGGAAACCGGTTTGCGACCTGTGGGAAAGCGTCGGTGCTTTCCGGCGATTTGTCGCACAGAGCTGCGGTTTCGCGGCCAAAGCAGCCTGAACAGAGTAAAGTAGGCTGGGTGGGCTTAGAATAAAGAGAAATTGGCGAAGCTACATGAGGATGAGGAGATGTCCACAGAGATTAACTGCTAGAGCGGCACGTAGGCTGAGCTTCCGGTTCAACTCGGAAGCCACCATTTTGTTTGTCGTCAGCCATGATATTCCGTGCAGACACCCTCTGTCTCTCTCCCTTGACTTCGGTGTAGTGGAAAGCATGACTACTTGGCACCGGGCGTTAGAGTGACAGGGCAAAGGCCCTTGACGGTTTTGCGTCGGAAATGCTTCTGAGGTTTCCCGACCGCGTGTTCTGTTTCCTATCTCTAGGGTCTCCGCTCGAACTTCCGGTTTGACACGGAAATCCGCCGCTGGCCGAGTTCCGATTCACTGGAGGCCTAGTGAGGCCGCTCTAGGCCGCGGCCTCTCTATGGTGACAGCCCTCTGCCCACCACTTTCCTCTGGGACGCGGTTTAAGACCAGCTCAGGCTGAGTATTAGAGCTCAAATACTCAGAGGTGCCAGTAAGGGCTACAAAGGCCTTCTGAGAAGGCTAAATACGCCCGGGGAAAGCTTGCATTCTCAGCAAGGGTTGCAATAAATGCAGGGAGGCTAGGAACCAGTTTGCTGGGAGGAGGGGTAAAAGTTTTTTTTTGTGGGGGGAGAAGATTGAGGTCCTTCTCCATCACCACCACCCAGAGCCAATGGCGCAGCATCCCTTGCTAGATTCCCTACAGTGGACCATCCCAGAGGGCCAGGGATGCCTCCAGCGCCTCCCATCAGAGCAGGTTCTCTCCCAATTCTTGCAGCTTTTTGCAAGCAGGGGAGCCAGCAGTGATGCCAAGGCAGGCATGATCAGAGACCTCCTGGCCATCTTTGAGGCCGTGGACTGCCAGTGGCTCTTTGGGAGCTGCCACCCAAATGCCGCCCCCACCCTGCTTCGTGACGTGGTGGTCGCGCTGAGCCTCTATGCGGCGCCACCCCAGCAGGAGCCAGAGGGAGGAGGGCTCCCCAGCGGCGACCCCTCCTATGCCGCGGTAGCCAGCCGAGCAGCAGACGTCAGCCTAGGCTTCATCAGCATCGTGGCCAAAGTGGAATCGGCTAAAGGCCTCGAGAGACTTGGTACTGCGGTGGTTGGTCCCATCTTGCGCCAAGTGGCAGGGCCCTTGTATCTTTTTGCCGTGACACACGTTGCAGAGAGGTTGTGGACCACACCAAAAACTCGGCGCATGGCTCAAGAGCTGCTGGATGGTCTCCTTCGGGCTTCAGACTGCCGGTCGGTACCTGAGTTCCTGAGAGGCGCACGGGAAGACGAAACAGGGTGGTTGGCGGTGGTGGTGCAGTGCCTGAAACCAGAGTTGACCAAGTAAGTGAACTGAAAGCCCAGTGATGGTTGTCAGAGGCTAATTGTATTTGTGGGGCCTTTTATAGGGACAAAACGGTTCATATGGACCACCCACCAGTGACAATGTTGCAAGGCTTTCAGGATTGTTTGGAAGTCCGAAATTGAATGTAACTTCTGTGAGGTATTGTGGGTGTGGTGTTTTAGGCAGAAGGACGGCTGTGGCTTGTGAGAACTGTGGAATGTTCTTCAGTTATTTCATCCCACTGGGGACTTGAATATGGGAATTCTGTGGAAGGGCCATAGGGTAGAGCAGCTGCTTTGCATGCACAAGATCCCAAGTTCAATCCCTGACTTCTCCAGGTAGGGCTGGGAGAGAACCCTGCCTGAAATTCTGGAGAGTTGCTGTCAGTCAGTGTTGCTAACATCAGCATAGACAATATTGAGCAGAAGGACCAATGGTATAAGGCAGCTATGTTTCCTTGCAGCTAGTTCTCTAGCCTTGATCATCGCTTGCTGCAAGTGAAGAGTCTGGTGCTGCTCTTGCAAGGAACCTAGGAAGCAAGTGTATACCATCACTTGCTTGTGCCTAAACCTTTTAACAGGAGATGCCAAAAATTGAACCTGGGACCTTCTGTTTGCAAGGCTTTTCCTCATTCCATTCACCATAATAAGGGGCTGCTTCTCTGAAAACCAAGCCTGTTACCACTAAAGTCACTTTGTGGCGGCTGGTATTGCAGGCTTCCCACTCTTGGCTTGAATAAGGTGGGTAAATTGCCTTTTTGGCTGCCCCACTGTGGCTGACATATGGGGGGGGGCATTTCTGAACTGCCTCCAGTTATGAGAGAAATATTTAAATGTGCCCAACAGAACTCTGGCTTGAAACAAGCATCTTCCAAAGCCTTGGCCGCCACCCCCAAGTCCCTGTTACCTTCACCACCTTTTGAATTAGTGCTATGTGACTGAAATTAGCACACATCTGTGAATTGGAGGCACCATACCTCAGTGAGAGAGTACAGGCACTGCATGCAGAAATGCCGTATTGAATCCCAGGCTCCTTGTTAAAAGGGCTGTGTCACAGGTGACAGGGAAAGCCCCCTCTTGGCCTGAGAGGTCTAGTTAAGAGTAGATAATCCCTGGGCTAGCGGGGCAGAAAGACAGATCTGGTATAAGTTTATGTTGTTAACACACCACCAGCAGTCCATCTATAATTTGATCCTAGGCTCCATTTCACCTCCCAAGATGTGCAATGATTCCCTTTTCCTCTGCTCCAGAGATACATGGCAGCGCAGCCCAGCAACAAAACATGTCTTCTCCTTCACGCTCCAACACGTCACAAGGCCCTGGCTTGGCCCTCACTTGGAGAAAGTCCTGCCGCCCTCGCTGCTGCTGTCGGATGACTACCGAGAGGAAAATAAAATCTTGGGAGTGCAGTGCCTACACCATATCATTCGGAATGTGGTAAGGACAGACGTACATAGGCATTTGGGGGACCATGAACTGGGTCATCAGAGTCCTCTGGTCTCCAGCCAAAAGTTGGGGATGGCTTTATGACTTTGTCTGACTTCAGAGTAAGGAATCATCCTCAGAGCCATAGGAGAGAGTGTTAGCAGGGGCTGAATCCTCACACCCACCCACCTCCATTTTACTAACTATTTTGCCCACAACTGAAACAGCATTCATGAGAATTGGTAGCCATTAGATCATTGCTGTTGACATAGGTACCCTTGGATCAAAGACTGTTACTTGGCCTAGTGTCCAGTTGCATCCTCACTACCTTTGTAGTTGGAGTTGTGAGGGAAGGAAAGGTGGATTTGGGTGATGCTGCTGTATTAGGTTTTTAATAAGAGCAGACACCATTCAGACATAAGAAGACACCTAGTGGATCATGCCAAAGGCTCATCTAGTCCATCATTCTGTTCTCACATGGAGGACCTGAGTGCATCTTCTGGACAACCCGAGAAGTTTCCAAATACAGCATGGTTTTATTTACTGTTGCTTATTTCAAGCATCTCATTGTCTAAACTGCAGCGCCATTAACTGTTATTTTGTCATTTGCTGTCCTGTTGGGTGGGATTTGTAAAGGTCCCATCAAAGCTTGTGTCATGCCACCGCCCCTGTTAACAGTAAGGGTGAACCTTGTCCCTGGTACAGAATTCCTTTTGCATAATGCTGGTCAGATGATAACAATCATTTCCTTTCCTTGCAGCCAGCAGCTGACCTCTGCCAGTATAACCGGGCACAGGTTGTATACCATGCCCTTTTCAACCACCTTTATAGCAAGGAAGCCCAGCTCCTGCAGGTAATATAAAGACTGGTGTTTCCTCTTTAACTCTACTGAATTTATTCAGGTGGTGGACTAAATACAAGATTACAGATCCTTTTACACTCTACAGTAGGGGGTGGCAACCTTTTTGATCCTGAGAGTCACATCCAGCAATGGGTGGGCTATTGCAGGGCGACACACCACTCAGTGTGGGTGGTGATGGGCAGGGCCTAGGCTGACACACTCATGCACACACACATATTCCTATGTAGTTGTGCTTCCCCAGGTTCCTAAAGAGCTGTTTATAATAATATAATAATAATTTATTATTTGTACCCCGCCCATCTGGCTGGGTTTCCCCAGCCACTCTGGGCGGCTTCCAACAAAGATGAAAAATACACTAAAATGTCACATATTAAAAACTTCCCTGAACAGGGCTGCCTTCAGATGTCTTCTGAATGTCAGGTAGTTGTTTATCGCTTTGACATCTGATGGGAGGGCATTCCACAGGGCGGGCGCCACTACCGAGAAGGCCCTCTGCCTGGTTCCCTGTAACTTGGCCTCTCGCAGTGAGGGAACCGCCAGAAGGCCCTCGGAGCTGGACCTCAGTGTCCGGGGAGAACGATGGAGGTAGAGACGCTCCTTCAGATATACTGGACCGAGGCCGTTTAGGGCTTTAAAGGTCAGCACCAACACTTTGAATTGTGCTCGGAAACGTACTGGGAGCCAATGTAGGTCTTTCAAGACCGGTGTTATATGGTCTCGGAGGCCGCTCCCAGTCACCAGTCTAGCTGCCGCATTCTGGATTAGTTGTAGTTTCCGGGTCACCTTCAAAGGTAGCCCCACGTAGAGCGAATTGCAGTAGTCCAAGCGGGAGATAACCAGAGCATGTACCACTCTGGCGAGACAGTCTGCAGGCAGATAGGGTCTCAGCCTACGTACCAGATGGAGCTGGTAAACAGCTGCCCTGCATACAGATTTGACCTGTGCCTCCATGGACAGCTGTGAGTCCAAAATGACTCCCAGGCTGCGCACCTGGTCCTTCAGGGGCACAGTTACCCCATTCAGGACCAGGGAATCCTCCACACCTGCCCGCCTCCTGTCCCCCAAAAACAGTACTTCTGTCTTGTCAGGATTCAACCTCAATCTGTTAGCCGCCATCCATCCTCCAACCGCCTCCAGACACTCACACACGACCTTCACTGCCTTCACTGGTTCTGTTTGGCAGGCTGGGGGAAGCAAATTTTACATTGGTAGCATGGCATGTGTGGATGACTTTCTGATTTGCTACCCTGTGCTTCCTTTAGCCCTTCCAAACAGCAAGGGGAGATATTAAGGGTTAAAGCCAATGTAGCACTAAGTAACAGCCCACATGTGCTCTATAACATCTGTTTCTCCCTGGTGCTTTCTAAGCATTACGTTTTGAAGGGGCAGCAGTTTTCAGGTCGTAAGTGGAATTTCTACTGGTTCAAATCTGAACGTGCTTAAAAGAACCAGCCATAGCAATTTTCTCATGTGCTGCTGGCTCAGTAGGGGCTGCTTATTTGTTCTCTACTGCTGCCTTGTTAACAAGCAGGCTGGGAATATGTATCCTTGCTAAACCAAGACCTGTGTTTAGACCACCATTTTGGCATTTGGGGAATGCACAACAGAAGCTGAGGTTCGAGTAGCAAAACAAGGGGCTGCCTGATGGCATGTCAAGCCATTGGTCCGCCAAGCTCAGTGTGTGGGCTCTGCAGTGACCTGCAGTTCAACATAAACATCAAGGTTAGAAGCAACTGATAGCCTTATCCTCTATGAATTTGTCTAATCTTTTTTTGAAACCCATCACTGCCTCTTGTGGGAAGAAATTTCGTAGTTTAAGCACTGTGTGAAGAAGTACTTTAGTTTGCCTGTCCTCAATCTTCCAGAATTCAGCTTCAGATGTTACTTGCTTTTTCTCCAAACCCATCCCGTTACTCTTCGCAGGTTGTGTTGCTGTGCTTGCTGGACTTGCTTCCCATCCTGGAGAAGGCCCTGCAGCGGCTGCCCCACAACCCCCAGCTTGTCTCACCTTCCGATGAGGTGCTCCAGCTGGTCCTGACCCACATGGAATCGGAGCACCGGCTCCCCTTACGGAGGGTGTACGCCAGGAACCTGCCTGCCTTTGTGGAGAGGTGAGTGTTTTAATGGCGAACCCTGTAAGCAGATAAGCCTCCCTCTTTGTGCAGAGGTTTATAATCCTTGATTTGTCTTTTGAGAGGCTCGGCATTCAGATAGCCCGTCATCTGAAGAGGTTGCAGCGGGTGATTGTGGGATACCTGGAGGTCTCCGATGGTCCCGACGAAACGGCTAGATTGGCAACATTAGAAACCTTGAAACACACCATACAACATGCCTGGCCCAGGTACTTTGATAAGCCCTAAGCACTGGGCAGTAGCTGTGTACTTGTAGAGGTGCATTTTTCTCTTCACTTGATCTTGCTTTAAAAAACCAACCAAAAAACCTGTCGCCACTGTTACGGTCAAGAAGCATCCTTCTCAGAGGTGGGTTGGCAGCATGGAAACTAGTCCCACTGCTTTGGAGGTGCTGCTTCTGACCCCAGTGTGAAGCCGAAAACTTGAGTGTAAGCAGTAAACACTTCTGCCTGCCTAAATACACATATCTAGCTAGTAGGAAATGAGAACTTCTGGTTCCTGAACCTGCCACATGCTTTTGAAATGGATATGGGGACCTAATACCAGTGAGCCTTAGCTGAAATTCATCAGGCTTTTATGGTGTTTGGACTGTCCTGGTTGTACAAGAGCTTTGACTCAACAGGCTCAGTTCAAGGCAATCAGACGGGTTCACCTCTTGTCCAAGGTCACAAGGCAGGACTAGCAAACTTGCTATCGCTTTCAACAGGAGTCTGGACCTTCTCTTCTGAGAGCAGGGTCATCATAAGGCTCCTTCACTTCCTCATCCCATTTTTCTTTCCCTTTCCCAAATGCACTAGATACAGTGGTTTAGAGGAGCAGAGTTCTGGCAGCAGTATCTTTCCCCTTCCCCTGCAGCTCCGTCGCCTGTCAAAAGTCTGCTCCAGAAAGTTCCCATTGTTCCCTACTCTGGGAGGAACCATAGCTGGATAACCTGTTTTGCATGCAAAAGGACATAGGTTCAATCATGCGTTAAAAGGGACCAGGTGATTGGAAAGATCTGCTAAAGATCCTGAAGAATATCCCTCCAGATATTGTTGGGACAGCCAGCGTGGCCAGTTGTCAGGGTTGATGGAAGTTGGGGGTCCACATCTTGCTCTGCTGAAAGGTTGTTACTTGTACCAGCTACACTGAAGTTGTAGTGCCACCTCCTCCTGGGATGCAGCTGGCTCCAGAAGTAGCTTTCAAGTCAGGCTGACATGAGTTTGCCATCTCCTTGCTGTAGAATGTCCTGCCGCCTCGCTGTCCTTCTCAAGGCTTTGCTGAGAATGATGTTGGATGTGGCTACAGACAGGAGCTTAACCCCAGAACCAGTGAAAGCAGAGTTATTCCAGAAAGCCACTGAGTGCCTTATCTTACTGGATCACGCTTCTCACGGACAGGTGAAGGTAAGCAAGACCAAGGGAGAGCCCAAGGTTCAGCAGGCCTGTGATTTAGGGAAAAGCAGGCCCTCTGCTTCTTAACAAGAGACAACTGCGGAGTCTCTGGGTGTGTTGCATATGTCTGGCAGTCACCACTGATCAGCAGCTGATCAGCACGCATGTGCCCATAAGAAACAAATTAAGTGCAGTCCTTTTTCTCAAATGGACATGCTAATTAATACTCTTGTCATACTCCCAATTGATGAGTCCACTCTGCCTTGATTTTAATACTAAAAGTAGCTCCGTCAAGGAAGTACACCTTGCAGTGCGCAGACAACAGCCTCAGCACCTGGCTCATAGGTGCTTTGCATTCGGAACATCCTAAAATCACTCTCTGACATCTCCAGGTAGGACTGGGAAAGCCGCCTGAAATGCTGGAGAGCAACTGCCCACCTGCCTGGACAATACAGAGCAATGGTCTGACTTAGAATAAGGGAGATTCTTGTGTCAGAAATAGAGCAGATAAGAGGCTGTTGCTGCCCACTTCTAACACGATTAAATTTGATTTCTTCCCATTCCTAATATTCAGGTCCTACTACAAGGAGTCCGACGCAGCTGTCAAGATGAGACCCTCAAGGAATGCCTAAGAAAAGTAGAGGAGGAGCCTGTAAAAAGTATAATCACTCCCTGAGCTCAAGTGGGGAGGCTTATATTCACTGTGTTCAGAGTTGGAAGGAAGAACATTCCTAGCTTTTAAGACTCATGCTATACATAAACTGTCTAATGTTGGAGAAAGCAGGGCATTAAGTAAAAAAAGGCAATGACAGGTTTGTTCTGATTCATATTTATATGCCACTTTTATACCTCCCAATCCACCCCCCCCCCAAAAAAAATCCCTTCAATGCAGCTCACAAATTAATAGACATATACAAATATTTAACAATCTTAGTTGGGTAGCCTTAAAAATAGATGACGTTTTAAATTGTCAATATGCAAAAATATACGCTGCGGCATCTGGGAATGGCAGCTCACTAGGTCTTCAAGCAGCTGGAACTTTTCCTGTATGATCTTGCATCCCGGTGAGTCAGCCTTTGCGGAGAAACATCCCACCAGCTAGTTCATTCAGTCCATTTTTCAGATCTGCCCCCACACACTGGGAGGAATCACGTTGCTTTCGATTTAGACAGCGGTTCTGTCTCCTGCTCATACTCTATTTCAACATAAGCTCGTTTTTTCCTGACTGCTGGCCCCTTCAAGGGAGTTTTGCCTTTAGACTTGGGCCGCTGGCCTTTCTCTTCCTCCTCGCTGGATGTAGCCGCCTCCTCCTCCTCCTCACTGCTCGTTGCCAGTTTATCCATATCCTTGGCAGAGAAAACAGGCGCGTTAGCACACTCCCTTAGCAAGTATTTGGAGGTTATCGGTTTTAAGAGAAAATGCGAGTAAAACGGACCAGGGAGAAGAGTCGGTGGAAGAAGATTGGAAGAAATTTAAAGACTACTTACAGAAATATTGTAAAATTAATGAATGTTAGAATGATGACGGATTGAAGTTAAGCGGTTTCTAGCGGTAATGGTATAAAAAAATATGGAAAAATTGGTTTTTAATATGTAAAAATTTAATGTTATAATTTATCAAGATTAAAGATTAGGATTAAAAAGGAGGGAAAGGAATTGCTGGATTAACATACTGAATTGGAATACAAAAGAGGGAGGTATGAGGAGGTCCGGGAAACAAGTAAATGTAAAAGAAGTGAAGAAAAGATGGAATTGTTTTTAACTGTTTTTTCTTTTTTGTATTTTGTATTTTTCTTTATTATTGTTAATTTTCTTACTAATGTGATTTTTCTTCTTTTGAAATTTTAATAAATATTATTCCAAAAAAAAAAGAAAATGCGAGTAAAACGAAACATGATAGAAGTATATATAATTAGGCCTGGTGTTGAAGTTGTGTGAAACCGCTTGGTGTCTTCTCAGCATCGCTGCCCTCCCTGACCGCTTAAGTCAATGTATTACATACAACTTTTATTTGTTTTATTATCTATGCATTTCATTTATAGCCCACCTTCTCCAAGGAGCTCAAGGTGCCACACATAGTTCTCCCCTTCTGCAATCCACACAACCCTGTGAGGAAGGGGAGGCCAACCAGTGAGCTTCACAGCCAAGTGGAGATTTGAACCCGGGTCTCCCAGCTCCTAGTCTGACACTCTACCCACGAGAAACCCACTGGCATTTTTGTTCTGCCTGATGTGTAGTTATTGTCATCATACTTTTTGATTCCCAGCCCTGCTTTGAGGGAGGTGTGTGCATTGTGTGTAGCAAGTACGTAAGTTAAGTAGAGCAGAAAATATTGGGAGGAACCAGCAGAGGGTTACAGGATAGGTTCTACTGAAATAAATGCTGGTCAGGAGCAGTGCAGCACTCTGCTGGGGCTTAAAGCCAAAGACCCAGTTTCTCTCTACAGTGGTACCTCGGGTCAAGTACTTAATTCGTTCCGGAGGTCCGTTCTTAACCTGAAACTGTTCTTAACCTGAAGCACCACTTTAGCTAATGAGGCCTCCTGCTGCCGCTGCGCCACTGGCACGCGATTTCTGTTCTCATCCTGAGGTAAAGTTCTTAACCCGAGGTACTATTTCTGGGTTAGCGGAGTCTGTAACCTGAAGAGTATGTAACCTGAAGCGTATGTAACCCGAGGTATCACTGTATTATGCTCAGGGAGGATTCCTTGATAGGAATGGAATAATCTCATCACACGCCTTCTCCTCTCCCACCTCCAGATTCCAGCATGATTTTACATCACCATCAGTGTGCACAGCACTTAAATTTGACACAAAGGAAGGGGAGGCAGGCCAGAGAAAATAGCAAAAAGTACGTTTCAGCGTTCCATTAGAACAAATGAAATGTAAGAGGCTCTAAATTATCATAAACAGTTTTTGACAGGCTGCACTTACCTCAAAGTCACTGAGGTCACTCTCATCTACTTCCACAAATTCTCTCTTGTTTGAGTCCTACAAGCAGAACATAGCAGAATACGAGTTGGAAGGGGCCTTACTCTAGGTCAAATACCCCCACCCCCATGCAGGATTTTGCGATGCAGGATGCAATTACAGCATTCCTGACAGATCAAGGGGAAGGAGTGTTCCTTCTCACGTGGCTACACTTTTATTTTTTCCTAATTTCAGTCTACATGATAAGATCCTTCATCCAGTTCCAAGTCCTTGATCAATGAAATCCAAAGTTTTTGGAACCCCAGTTCTTGGAAGGAGACAAAGCACAAATTGATACATGGTGCGTAACAGCCAAGTGAACAGCTGTAGTTTCTTTGGCAATGGCAGTCTATATCTGAGGTTTCTTGGCAAGCGATGAGGCTCTGGCTATGATTGTGATGTCCCATATGCAGGGCCTTGGGCTAGTCTCCTAAGTACATGAACATTTAACGCACGGGCAAATAATATTTAGCCAACCCATCCATGACATTATTTCTGGAGGAGGAAAGCTTAGGGAAGGGAACAGAGAACTGTGCGAAAGTTGTAATAAGTGCTGTTTGGCAAGAATGCAAGCCATTTGGCAGAAATAACTTGCAGACCCAATTCTCTCCTTAGTATAAATGTGCAACGCATAGAGAGTTGCACAGTTCCTGCCCTCCAGCCCTGGAGAGTTGCACTGGGAAAAGAGTTTCAAAAGCATTACTTCTTCCTCCTCGTCCTTCTTCTCTGTATCCGAGTCACTCTCACTCTCCACTTCCTGTTGTTCTAGAGCTTTGTCGAAGGCATGGATGGGGAAGTTGTAGATATCGCCGTACTGAAGAGGGAGCACATTAAGGAGGAAGGATGATTAGATAAGATGATCCACAAAAAAGCCACAGATTTAAAGACACAGACAACTTTGCATACGATAGCCTACCAAAATAGGAATGAATACTCTGCAGTGTTAGCCAACACATTCCATAACTTTGGGGCTTCCGCCAAGGATGATCTTAACCCAACCAAGGGTAAGGAACCGCCATCCCACAAGTGAATTCTGGCCCGCAAGGCTACTTCCCCCAAGCTGCTCCCACCAGCCCATCAGTTGAAGCCAGTGGATGATGTCAACAAGTGGCCGGATTCACTCCTGCTTGGGTGGTTCCACCCCACCCACGTTTCAGCCATTTTCCAGCTGCAATTAGTCTAGATGCAGTTTTAATGTAATTTTAAGACATGGGACTTAACAGTCGTACAGTTAAGGTGGTAACATGCATAGGTAAAAGTAAAGGTACCCCTGCCCGTACGGGCCAGTCTTGCCAGACTCTAGGGTTGTGTGCTCATCTCACTCTATAGGCCAGGAGCCAGCACTGTCCGCAGACACTTCCGGGTCACGTGGCCAGCGTGACAAGCTGCATCTGGCGAGCCAGCGCAGCACACGGAACGCCGTTTACCTTCCCGCTGGTAAGCGGTCCCTATTTATCTACTTGCACTTTGACGTGCTTTCGAACTGCTAGGTTGGCAGGCGCTGGGACCGAACGACGGGAGCGCACCCCGCCGCGGGGATTCGAACCGCCGACCATACGATCGGCAAGTCCTAGGCGCCGAGGTTTTACCCACAGCGCCACCCGCATCCCACAGGTAACATGCATACTTATTTGGAAATCCGATAAGTCAGCTGCGCTGCATTGGGGGGGGGGCTCTCTGCTCATTCTGGCCCTGGGCTCTCCCCCCCCCCCACAAAAAAATCCTGCCCTGAGCTGCAGAGCTCAAAGAAAATGATCTGAGGGCTGAACACTGTAAAATTGGGCTCAGCTATACAGGGCTCTAAGGTAGTAATAAGAATAAGAATAAGAATAAGAATAAGAATAAGAATAAGAATAAGAATAAGAATAATTTATTATTTATACCCCGCCCATCTGGCTGGGCTTCCCCAGCCACTCTGGGCAGCTTCTAACAAAATATTAAAATACAGTAAAGCATCAAACATTAAAAGCTTCCCTAAACAGGGCTGCCTTCAGATGTCTTCTAAAAGTCTGGTAGTTGTTGTTCTCTTTGACATCTGGTGGGAGGGCGTTCCACAGGGTGGGTGCCACCACCGAAAAGGCCCTCTGCCTGTAGGCTATCTGCTGAGCATCATGCAGAATCAGGCCATTCAGTGGGCCCTGGGATCCTCTTCTGTCCCTCCAGCAACAACTCTCAACAGCCAAAGTTGTCATCCAAAACATGGGGGGGGGGGCGGGGGGCAACCAGGCTAGCAAAGGCTGGTCCAGGTGCCACAGGTCAGTTACAGCTAACAGCAAGGCGATCCTAGGTAGGTATCTGGGTACTGCTTCATTTCTTTCACTGCCTTCTGGGAAGCAACCTGGTTAATTGACCCCTGCACAAACAGCATGCACTGCATCACAGCATCTTACCGTCTCCTGCTTGAGTCTCTCCAGCAATTCTTTCTCTATTGCGTTGTCCAGCTGAGCAGCAATCAGAGCTTTTTCCTGGCCAACAAAAACAAAGGGATGAGTTGATTTGGAGGAAGGAAACAGTGGATTTATCATGAAGATTTTTCACGATGGATGGAGGTGAGTGGGGGAAAGAGGAGAGGAGGGTGCCTTTTGGAAATAGGTTAGTTCCTCCCATCGTCACCAGGAAGCAGGACTCTGCAGGGGTTTCCCCCCGTCCTATTCCACCTGGGATTGCAGATGAGCAGTTAGGAATGCCTTGCTTTAAAAATGCCCATTGGTACAACATCCACCTTCCATGCAGAAGGTCCCACGTCCAATTTCTGGCATCTCCAGGTAGGACTGGGAACGTCCCCTGCCTAAAGCCCCGTGAGAGCTGCTACCAGTCCGTGTAGATAATACTGAGCTAGGCAGACCAATGGCCTGACTCTGTATTTGGCAGCTTCTTAAGTTTCCATGTAAGGCAACAAGATCTGGGAGAAGCAGCTGGTGAGCAAAGCTCTACTGGGGGCATTGTGGGAAGTTGAAATGGTAACTCCGAAACACAGCTGCCTGGGGCTGATTGGAATATTAGGGGAGGCAGAAACAGCAGGCCTTATAGGAGCTGCGTGCTTCCTCTGGACTGAGAGATTAACTGACAAACAGTAAGGAACCACAGCAACAGACAGGTACGTTACCTCTCGTCTCTTCTCGCGCCTTTCGATCTTTTTACTTAACGGAACAAGCTTCCTCCTACAAAGGCGAAAATGAAGTTAGTGAAGTGGTTTTGCAAAAGCAACTGTCAACAAGCAACTAGGAAAAAAGACTCCAATTTCTAGGGCTTTTTAAATGTTCTTCTAGCCGAGTTTCTATTACAGTGCTTTTGAACAACCCCCGAGCATTCTGGGGACACCTGACTCTCCCAATAATCCCTTTCAACTTCTTCTTTTTTTAATAGCAACTCCTTCATTTCAGGGAAGTTGCCTCTTTTCTGAAGTCAAATGCGACTGTTGTGGACTTTTGCGTCTGGCAAACTGCCCAATGACAGATATGCTGGATTTGATATCACTTTGGCCACTGTTCCCGGCGGGTTGGCACGAGTCTGCCTGGGACAACAAAACTCAGGAAAAGGCCCCATGCCAAGCCCCATGACTTACTGCCTCTTGAGAGTCAGCTTGCGGATTCGGATCAAGTACTGGGTGATCTTGGTGAAGCGCTGCTTGCACTTGTGCCGGATGAAGCGGGGCCAATAGATCAGGTTCTCATCAATCTCCTCCAGCGCTTTCTCATAGTTCTTGCTCAGCCGAACCTGCAAAAAATTAGGAAGGGGAGAAGTCTGTGGTGGGTCCTCATTTGCCATTGTTTTTCCATTGTTTTTCTCGTTCACAGATCCTTTCGGAGCTCTGTGAAGTCCTCTCGGGTTTTTGCCACCCTAAATTAGGGAAAGTCCTCCGCTGAACTGCCTGGAGAGCTACGTCCAGTCAGAGTAGACAGTGCTGAGCATGATGGACAAATAGTCTGACTTGGTATAAGGCAGCTTCCTATATTCTCAGAGGCCCATCAGTGCAAAGTAGAGAGAAACAGACTTTGCCATGAAAAAACTTGAGTTTCCATTCTGGCTTAAGAGGTCCTTTCTTGACTAGGGCCACGCAGATTAGAGACTGGTTCTTATTTAAATTGCTTGCTTAAGTTCTGCAGAAAGACTGTAATAGTTATGAAGGTGACAGTTAATCCACTAGTCCCAAGAACCATCAGACTAAAGGCCCAGCTAGTAAAGAATCCCTTTTTCACAGGGGCCAATCAGATGCCTTTGTGTCTTCCATGTCAGCTTTTAAAAACCTGCTGTAAACTTTTTCCATCAGGCTTATGCAGGCATTTAATGATATACCTTTCCACAAGTGTTTCCTGATTTTAACTTCTTTATATGGTTTTTATTCTGTGGTTTTATGTAGTTGCTGTGAACCACTTTGATTTTTAAAAAATGACTTTGTGATATATAAATATTTGTATAAATAAACAAATAATTCAACAAGCAAGGCCTGAGTGAAACTCCCAGTTGTGATGATCAGGAAGCAGCGCCCTTGAAGGTACAGGCTGAACATCGATGTTGTAGCTAGTAGACACCAGTAGCCTTATTCTCCATTAAAACTCAACTTGATCCTCTTTCAAAGTCATTAAATTCACAGCTATTTCTAAGAAATGAGGGCTATCTGTACGATCAAACTCAGAATGTGTGGGTAACAGCAGCAGAGAGGAATCGCAGCCTCTCCTACAAGCCGTAACACATCCATTGTTTAAAGTCTGATCACTCTTTGAACGGAAAAACCCTGCACCATCACAAACCCAAGACATAAAAGTTAAAAACAAACAGATCAGACCCACACCACCCTAGGAGGACTGGAAGGAGGACTTACCCTTTCCCACAGCCGATTGGGGAACGCAGCACGTTCAATGGTCTTCATGTATAGGTAACACTGCCCTAAAAGGGAACAAAAGCCGCTTATGCATAGTCACCACAAGGTCTGATGCAGCCTTGGTTTACGGGGTGCAGGATGCGGGCCACAATACAAACAGCTCACACCATGCAAGGTCAACGCTCAGAAGTTACTGGAGCACCAGGCTTCTAGCTGAAGAGCAGGTGCTCCTAAATCTACGAAGAGCTCCAGAGCAGGCACGAGATGGTCTGATGCAAGGCTTTGGATAAACGGGGACCAGGCAAGCATGGAAACAGTACTGTCATTGCAAACCCCTCATCTGTGATTTTAAGCTAGAGCTCTTTCATCTTTTCTTTTAACCCTCCGATATTGTGTGTCACATCAGATGCATTAAGATTTGTCTCAGATAATTCCTAAGGTAAAGGTACCCCTGCCCGTACGGGCCAGTCGTGTCCGACTCTAGGGTTGCGTGCTCATCTCGCTCTAGAGGCCGTGAGCCGGCGCTGTCCGAAGACACTTCTGGGTCACGTGGCCAGCGTGACAAAGCTGCTCTGGCGAGCCAGCACCAGCTCAGCACACGGAAACGCCGTTTACCTTCCCGCTATAAAGCGGTACCTATTTATTTACTTGCACTTAAGAGTGCTTTCGAACTGCTAGGTGGGCAGGAGCTGGGACC
This sequence comes from Podarcis pityusensis, assembly GCF_964106645.2. Classification (NCBI taxonomy): domain Eukaryota; kingdom Metazoa; phylum Chordata; class Lepidosauria; order Squamata; family Lacertidae; genus Podarcis; species Podarcis pityusensis. The sequence continues at coordinate 38,051,146 of NC_138040.1, forward strand.
GAACGACGGGAGCTCACCCTGCCACGGGGATTCGAACCGCCGACCATACGATCAGCAAGTCCTAGGCACTGAGGTTTTACCCACAGCGCCACCCGCATCCCTCAGATAATTCCTACCAGTGCATAATATTCACAGCATTTTAACCTTTGGGCAGTGCTTACAACTCTTGATGGCTTCTGCAAATTGTTTGAAAGGCACTTCCACAAATTTAAGCCAAGCCTTCCCTCTAGGGGCCTTGAGAGGTCAAAGACCTATGAGACCATTAGAATCACAGAGTAAAGGGCTCTCAGGATCATCTAGTCCAACCCCTGCAATATGCCGCTCCTTCCGGGGGATCAAACCTGCAATCACAGCATTATCAGCACCACACTCTAGCCAACTGAGCTATCCATGAAAGATGAGAACCAGGTACAACATTGAGGAAAACAAAGCAAAGAGCCTCACCTTTCTCTTCCTTAATGGTAGCATACTGGCTGTTTGCCAAGGGGCAGGAGGAGCGGTTGCACAGGCCTGTTATATTAAATTCATTCCGGCAAAAGCTCTGTGTTTTCGTCCTACAAGGAAGAGACTTGGAATGAAACATTCGTTTCCATACCTTGTATTACATAGAACATTAATTCTAATCCAGACTACGGAATGTCCCTACAGAACTGGAAGAATTAAGCTGATGGGCACAGGGTGGTTTAAAGCCAGATGTCTTAGGGACAGCCTTTCCCAACCTGACGCCCCCCAGATATGTTTTGTACTTCTAACTCTCACCAGCCCCAGCAAGCATAGCATCTGGAAGGCTGCCTGACGATATGTTCTGATAAACATTCAAACCACAGGCAAAAAAATATTTTGGATACTCCCTTTGTATTCCTTTAATTCCCAATACAATGCAAGCTGGCACATGCCATTTATTATTTATTTATAAATAAATATATACATATTTATATACCACAATGCCACAAAAAATATCAGAACGGTTTGCAACAAGAATATCTATATACAATCGAACCGACATTAAAAAAATAAAACAAATCAGAGGCCATCTATTAACAGAAAGATGTCTTCTCAATTGCCAGCACAGAATAATTTTCAGCAGACAGTTAAACGCAAGGAAGCTGCTGAATCTTCCACCGGACCAAGCCAATGAAACTAAAGGCTCTTTTTCTTGTGGCTGACAGATGTGCCTCAACAGCCGGGGGAATGGCCAATGGTGCTTCGGCAGAGGACCGCAGTGACTGAACCAGGATATAAGGTCTCAGGCCTTCCCTAAGGTACCCTGGACCTAAGTTGTTCAGGGCTTTGAAAAACTAATGCAAGGACCGTGAACCTGGCTCAGTAGCAGATGGGCAGCCAGTACAGATGTTTTAACAATGGCATTGTTGGCAGGGCGTCCTCAGCAGCAACCTGGCCATGCCCCAAGGAGGCTAAAGGGGGGCATGGCAAAGGCAAGCAAAGGGCTGGTTTGAACATCCAGCAACTGATGTGGTGCAGTCCTCTTAAATCAGGGTAGGGAGCCTGCAGCCCTCCAGATGTTGCTGGACAAAACTCCTATCCTCCTTGACCACTGGCCAGGAGGCCACCAGATAACATAGCCCTCTTCAGATGGCGTGGGCTCCAACTCCTATAAGCCCCAGCCAGCAGGCCCAATTATCGGGAATGATAGAAGCTGTAGCCCACAACTTCTGGAAACTACCATATGATCTAAATCTACATTTTTTTAAGTGTGCCTACATATTCAGAGGGGATGCGGGTGGCACTGTGGGTTAAACCACAGAGCCTAGGACTTGCCGATCAGAAGGTTGGCGATTCAAATCCCCGCGACGGGGTGAGCTCCCGTTGCTCGGTCCCTGCTCCTGCCAACCTAGCAGTTCGAAAGCACGTCAAAGTGCAAGTAGATAAATAGGTACTGCTCCAGCAGGAAGGTAAACGGCGTTTCCATGTGCTGCTCTGGTTTGCCAGAAGCGGCTTAGTCATGCTGGCCACATGACCCGGAAGCTGTACGCCGGCTCCCTTGGCCAATAAAGTGAGATGAGCACCGCAACCCCAGAGTTGGCCACGACTGGACCTAATGGTCAGGGGTCCCTTTACCTTTTACATATTCAGATGTTATGCGTGCTTGCTCAGGAAAGATACAAATTAGGCAGGGGGAAGCTCAATTTAAATCACTATTTACTTTGGTTCTTTTTCCTGAGATCCAAATCTACCCACACCAGGCAGTACTAGAATAGCCAGCACATCCTGTAGCCCTTAAATTCAACAAGAGGTAGAGGAAAGGGAGCAGAATACTTACTTGATCTTAAATGAGCAGAACTGTCTATTGCCAAGAGTGTCCCAGACAACCTGACAAAGAGAGAAAGCTTTGTTAGTAATTCTCCCAATGCTATCCTGCTCCGAAACATCAACACTCTTTGTCTGATATGCTGTAGCTGCAACCTAAATTGAAGATCCTGCGTTTGAGCACTGGTTTTGGACTGCTAGACGGCCTCCAAAGTCCCTTCCAAAATGTCTATAATTTTGGACAGATGGCAAACACCTTGCTCTAATTTCACCTCTTTTGGCATTTTATCAAATTACTACCGATTCCTCAGACTGATCAGAAGTCTGTGGGAAGCTTGAAAGCTGGACATGGGCCCTGGTCTTATTAAAGGGATCACAACAGGAGGGTTGGGAAAGGCACAGTTAGCTGAAATAGATGGATGATCTTAGCTGCCTTGCAGCAACTCTTGAGTGTCTCAAACAGAGGTCCTTCCCAGCAGCGATTGAGCTTTCAATGCACAGATGGGGACGTGGGGGCCTCCAGAGGTTGGTGTGCTACAACTCCCACCATTCCTGACACTGGCCATGCTAGCTGGAGTGGAGGGAATGTGGGAATGCCAACCACATCTTTGGGGGGCCACAGGTTCCCCAGCCCTGCTTGTGATGTGATGCATGTGAGCACACCCAGTACGGGAAAGTACATACGTCTGTGACAGGGGTCATTCAGTCGGACTCTGGTTCAGTCCTGACATCTACAGCAAAGGTCTCAGAGCCACCATCCGTCAGCTAAGATCAGGCGCTGTTTCTCAAACTTGGGACCACAGCTCCTATCATCCCAGACCAGAGGTTCTGCTAGCTAGGGAAGATCGGAGTTGTAGTTCCAACCACATCCGGAGAGAAACACGGCGAGCTTCCCACTTGACGTAAGGGAGCTTTCTATACTGTCACCGACTCACTCACTCACAAACAAACAGACAGACATGCTTCTGGAATCAGTAATAATAATAACAACAACAACAACAATAAAAAAAATTATTATTTAGATCAGGGAGGCTAACACCAATAAAATCACAGTAAAAACATTATAGGGGGAAAAGAGGGGGGGAACCAATTTAAAATACAGGTTAAAATGCAATTTAAAATGCAGCCTCATTTGAAAGTAGCTGATAAATCAAGACCATAAGGGGAGGGAAACATAAGGGTCAGACCGATGAAGTAATGGTGCTCTGTGCATGCTCAAGGGTCACCTTTCCACGTGCAAAGTTCTACACGGGAAGGGATCCGGCGTGGTGTGGTCTGAGACGACGGCCGGGGAGGCACAGAATCACAGAACTGGGGGTGGGGTGGAAATTGGGTGGCTGCTTTTAATTTTGATGATGTATTTTGTGGTTTTGTATTTCGGTTTTATTCTGTGAACCGCCCAAAGACCTCCGGGTATAGGGCGGTATATAAATTCAATCAATCAATCAATCGAACAGAACTGTGTGGAGTTGGACCTAAGGGTCATCCAGTCCAACCCCCGCCATGCGGATCCCCGTTCCACACGGGTCTTCCCCCTCAAAGACTGAGGAGGCTCCTTAGTCCCTCCCTGCCCGCTTTGCCCCCCGACTCACGTCGTCCGCGTGCATCTTGCGGCCACGAGGGAGACGCGACTCTGCGACCCGGCGGAGTCCAGGCGGAGCTCAGGGGAGGAGCCGCGCGCGGAGACCTCGCGAGAGCTGGGCGGTGGGCGCTGCCCGGAGGAGGAGGAGGCTGCAGCTGCGCATGCTCGGCCGTAGACTCTTAACCTCGGATCCATGCGCGGAGTCTCCTTACGGGTTCAGTATAACTTTTGCTTCTCTTTCTTTTCTTTTTTTACTTTTCTCTCTCTTCCCCCGGTCAAAAAAAATAAAATAAAAAATCAATACAGGGTTATAGTGCAGCCTGGGTGTTTTTTTTACACAAAGTGGCTTTCAAGGCACAAGTGCTTGATCTCCCTAACACGGGTCTAATTTAGTACGGTTTTCTTTCTTGCTTTCAGGACGTTTTTAAAAGTGTAACGTATCTGCATACAAGTCGATTCTGCCTCCAATTCCGCACTAAATTTGGGCTAGTTCTGGAAGGTTAACGGTGGCTTTTCTTATTTGAACCCGGAAACATCCCCAGATAAAGAGACGCGTCACTCTTTCTTGATTCGTATCTCTAGGCTGTAAAAGTGTGGACGTATGGAGAGGTGGGTTTGAATCTGATGAAGGGACACAGGATTGGCTGAATTGCAGCTAGGGGTGGAGCCTCTCCGTGCGTGGCGACCAATCAGAAAGCTGAGCTGTTTGTTTCTCTTTATCAGTCTGGTTAGGGTTTTAGCCGCGTTATTCCTCCCGCTTTTGTTGCTCTTCAATGTATCCATTTTTTAGAAATTAGTAAATTGGGGTGGGGGCTGTCTGCGTAGTAGGAAAGTCTATAGCAGTGGGGTGCCATCCTGCCCCAGCCCACCCAAATAGCTTGTAGTTTGGCAAACTTTCTGCAGCTAATTTCAAAGTATATCAGTTGCTAATTCCCTTTTTTATACAAAAAGTAAAGGTAGCTTTGCCATGAGAAAAAGATCAAAAATCTTTATTAAGGCAATGCCGTTACTAGGTCAACTGAAATGCCACAAAATAATGCTCAAGCGTTTCATATGCGCTACCTGGAGATGCCAGGGATTGAACCTGCATGCAAAGGATATCTTCTACCATTGAGCCTCAGTTCTTCCCCTAAATCCCTACACTGAGTACCAGATCACCAAACCAGGAGATAGGCATCTGTGCTTGCTCAGGACAAAATGCTGTGGTGTGGTTTGTGTCATTTAAATGCCTTCAGTCCTTGTTCACAGTTTTTTATAAAAAAAAAAACATTGCAGGGAGAGAAAGCAACCACCAGTGTCTCAGGAGCCATCTGTATACAGGTCCTTTCTCAGAGGTTTCTTCTCCACGTCCCTTTGGAAATCTGGCAGCATGAAGAAGGATGCCCTCATTCCCTTCCCAGTCTCATGCCTGGACTGTTTCAAATGGAAATTGTGGTTGCTTCAATGATAGAGACAGGCAGGTGCAGTCAGCCCATGACACACACTGATGGGTGTTTTTTAGTTCCTCCAGGGACAGTTGAGATGAGAAGATTCAGAACAGGGATTTGCATGGAATATGGGGAGAGGTGGGGAGTGTGCAATGCACTAAAAAGGCAACAAAGCCTTCTAGAGTTTCTCAGCACAACAGTCCTGCTGGATCAGAGCAAAGACCCATCCTTTCAGGTATCCTGCTTCTCACAGAGACAAATGAGATACCTTCAGGAAGTTCGCAAGCAGCACATGAAGGCAACAGGCTCTCCTCTTAGAGTACACATAAATAAACTGGTCTTTGGATATACTGATTCTGATCATGGAGGTCGCACTTTATCATCTTTCCCTCCTTTGGGAAAGGTCCATAACTCAATGGTAGAGCATCTTCCTTGCAGAAGAAGAAGAGTTTGGATTTGATATCCCGCTTTATCACTATCGTAAGGAGTCACAAAGCGGCTAACAATCTCCTTTTCCCTTCCTGCCCCACAACAAACACTCTGAGAGGTGAGTGAGGCTGAGAGACTTCAGAGAAGTGTGGCTAGCCCAAGGTCACCCAGCAGCTGCATGTGGAGGAGCGGGGAAGCGAACCCGGTTCACCAGATTACGAGTCTACCGCTCATAACCACTACACCACGCTGGCTCTGCAAGAAGTCCCAAATTCAATCCCTGCCATCTCCAGGTTGGGCTGGGAGAGATGCCTGCCTGAAACCTTCGGATGCCGCTGCTAGTCGGTGTAAACAGTACTGAACTGGATGAACCAATCATGGTCTGATTCACTATAAGGCACTTTATATATGCCTTAGGTGTGAGTGCTGTTATTTAGGTAACCAAAAGGGCACCATTCTCACAAGAAGGAGATATCAGCATTGTTGTCCATATGAGTTTTCTTGATATTTGCAAATATTCATTGACTTTTAAAGTATATTCCTGTAGTATGGAGACGAAAGGCAGGACCAGAAAAGTGGATTGTGTGAATCCTGAACTAAGAGTAGTAAGAGACTTATACCTTGAGCCTGGAAGGATAAATACCTACTGCCTGAAGACCTCACCATCCTTGCTATATTTGAACACATTTTTTATATGTCAGTTTCATGAGGATACGTATTTGGACATGTAAATGGCTTACATAGATTTATATACAGTGGGCTTGTAACTTATGCCCCCTTTGCATATGTGATTGCAATCTTATACGGGTGAGAGGGAAATAAATAAATAGCTGGAGAGCAGGGAATATCCACAGTTCTCTACTCTGCATTTATTTTCCCCCCTCCAGTTCACTCACTGTGTTTTCTTTGCTTCCTAGCCTCTGCAAAGGTCATGGGAATATCCTGGGAAGCTTCCAGAGCCCTCACACATCTTTTCTAGAACCCGATAAACAGCCCTCTGCCTCATTAGGGGGCATTTCCAGTGGTTCCTGACTTTGCATGGTTTTGCCTTTGCACATGGATCCCCAGAACAGATTCCTTGCATATGTTGTGGGCAAACTGTACAGATGATTATTGTATTATCAATGTGAACTGATGGGAAATTTCCCCTTTTTTCACTCCCCCACCTCTCTGTTTTTCTTAACCTTTCTTTCTTTGTTTTTCTTCATGATGCAAATTCTGGCACTCACAGCTGCAGAAGTATGGACTTGCAACTGGTCAGACCCCCTCTTTGGGGTGTGTGAGATTTTATTTTAATTTTAGTTAAAACATTTGTACCCCTCCTGATGCAGAGAGGTTGCTAAAGGAGGTTATTCCCGGATCAAGCAGAAGAATAAGTCAAATAGCTTTAATCACTCAATAATAAGACAGCAAACAATATTTAGATGAATAGCAGAGACTGGCCACATCTGTTTATTTCAAATAACCATAGGAAGATATTTAACTTCTGAATGGGAAGTGTTTCAAAGCAAGGGTGTTAGTTTGCCTACACACTGCACATAAATTGGCATTCCCTCTATTTCCAGGGTTCAGAGTAGGGGTATCATTGCTTATGTTGCCAAAATGGCACCACCCACATACAAGAATGAGGCATCAGTAAGCATTGGGAAACTTCAAAGTTTGCAGAAGCATGAGAGAATCTTTGGGTGGGGAGACCCAAGAACAGTTGATGAGGACTCAGCTTGCTCAGTGGCTGTAGAATGAAGGTGGAATCCAGTTGGCAAGCCAGAGGGAGAAGGAATGGAAAGGAGGAGCTGGAATCCTGAGCAGGGAGTACCCCAGGCTGCAGCATTCTGTTGCAGGACCCACTTCTGCATTCTGATGCCATCCTCCACCATTTATTGTAGTACATCCCAGAGAGACCCCTTAGAGTACTGCACTTGAGGATCCCAGGGGGCTGCACTGACTTGACAATGCAGCCGTTGATTGAGTCTCGGTTCTGCTCATCGCTCTCTGCTCCTATTCTTCAGTCTCAGCTTCTTCATCGCTGCTATCTGTGAGTGGGAACTCCTGGAGGGCCTTCTGTGTGGTGTAGCTTCTGGTCTGCATGGGGCATTCTTGGCTTAGAATTGCCTTTGGAAGTGGGGTGGGGGTAGTGGGGAGAGACAGGACAAAAAAATATAAGATGCATTGTAAGGTGCCGGCCAAGGGATCTTAAACGCCAGGTCTTTTGCACTGGCTCGGCCCTTCAGGGGGAAAGGTCTCAAAGGTCCTGTTGGCCCCCTGTCCCAGTGAATGACACACTGAGAACCCCTGCCCTAGTACAACCAAATATACAAACGACTCCTCCCTCTGGCGTTGTATTCATAGGCTGTGAGCAACCCATATATATTGTAATAAGAATTTTAAGGTCTTAGATATATATTAATGTTCATAAATGTACCAAGCAAACATGTACATAAATATATAAACCACACGTCTGAAGCAGCACAGGAAGACAGTCCTGAAACCATTTTGACTCCCCAAGCTGACCAAATGTTTCTCTGAAAAGGAGGGAGGAGGTGGAAAAAAAACCTTCCTTGTTACAGGAATTTAGTAATCACCATTTCAAAGGGTGACAGACTACCAGGAAAAGACTACCAGGAAAGGCAGTCAGATAAGGCATTATCAGGTAACCTGGCAGACAGGAAAAACAACAACATTCAAATTTCTGTTGTAAGACCACCTTTTCTGTGATGTAGGTATGATGTTTGTGGGGGGTGGTCTTGGGTTACACCCCTTCTGTGATGTATGTATGATGTATGGAGGAGTGGTCTTGAGCTCCAGGGCAGGGAAATTAAAATGTCTATAAAAGGGCAGGCACACCTTTGTTCTGGGTCCTCCTCCTTTCCTGTATGTGAGGGGAGCACCCTGTTGCAACAGATCAATAAAGATCAGGCTTACTAGCTGCTTTGCTTCTAAAGATTCTCTGGTTGGCCTCTGTTATTTTCTCCTACCAATAGCGAACCCACGTAAGGACTCTATGCTGGCTCTTGGATACTCCATAAGGGAAAAAGGGCAGATTGCTTTTGTTTACAACAATATAAAGCACACAACTTCCCCCAAAGAACCCTGGTTTGTCCCACACAGAGCCACAGTGCCCTGTACCCTTACCATGCTTTGGGGAGGCTTTGCTCATGCTTTAAGCGTATGATCAGCACATAGCCAGAGTTGCACCCGTGCCACACGCAGGCTGCTGTTAATGGGTGCTCTGGACATAGCAGCCCAGATGGAAAGAAGGGAGGAAGGCATGGTTGGAGTTTCAATAATTAACAGACTAGCCTTAAAGAAACAGAGTGTGCACATGTTTGCTCACTTTTGCAGATCACCCAACAAGAAGCTACTCACAATCATCTTTTCTATTTGCAAGAGAGGCACAGGCTATGCATAGATATCTCAATCTGTCCTACAGAGGGAGCAATGCTGGAGGCACAAAATGTCATGCCCCCCCCCTTCCTTGGAGGTTGCTTCTGGCAGTTTCAATTTTGCACAGAATTGTCACACGGAGAGATCATCGTAAGCCCCTGCATGAATTTGACTTTATAATATTTTCGGACTTCCGGGTTGGCGCCATCGCCGAATGGCGGACTCCCTCCGAGCTCCGGAGGGAGTCGGCTCGGCAGGGGCTGGGTCCTACCGCGCCGGCGACGCGGGGACCCTTAAAAACCACGGGCACGGGGCCCGTGGACATGGGGACTCGGCTGGTACCGTCAGCGCCCTCCCGACTCGTGAAGGAGCCTTTTTAAAGGCTACGGATCGGGTGCCTGGGAGTGGCGTGGTACTTTGAGTCTATCGCTTCCCCTGCCGAGTGCAGCCGCATGCCATTCGTCGGAGAGCGCTGGCTTCTTCCATTTGAAATTCGGACATTTAACAAAAACCCGTGAGTAATTGGGTAACCGGGTACAAAAGGAGGGGGGAAAAAAAAGGAATTTTTTTTTTTTTTCGGATTCGGCACGAGCGGGGGGGATCTAAAAAGGAAGTCAGTCCCCTCCCTGATTGTAAACATGCTAAAACAAGGACTGAGAAACCAAGATCAATTCAGAAGTTTATTGCTGACTAAAAATACCAAATTCCACGATGGAATCATTACAAGAATTGTGCTGGAGGAGAGTCGAGGGTGAGAGGGAAAAGGCAACCCCCCCCCCGGGAACCGGGGCGATTCAGAGAACCTGGCGGAGAGAGATGGAGAGTTTGACAGCTGTCAAAGTAGCTGTCAAATCTTGAGAATACAAAGAGGACTTTGCTACAAGTACTTTGCTGGTTAATTTTGATACAATTGGATATAAATATGGATACAAAATGTCGGGTGGAAAAAGAAACAACAATTTGACTTTTGGATGAGAGGACACAAAGTTATTGCAATCCCTCTAGAGGGGCTTTGGGACATTACAAGCGGCGTATATGGAAAACTACTCTGGGATGTGTACTACTGGTCTTAGCTCCTGGGAAAGTAGCAAAACTGAAATATTTGTTTTGTCTACAGAGGTGACAACACAATAGAATCTTTCTATTTAAGTAAGCTCCTGAATAACAAACCTCTGTAGAGATACTAGATTTCAGAATAAGAATGGTTTTGCAGCTGAACAAGATAGAAACCTGAGAAAGTAAGAAACAAAAGAGTAAAGGACCAACTACGCCACGGCAAGAACAATGGGAGGAGTAACAATGATCAAGGGAAATTAAAGGCCTCGATTAGACTGGACTTTTGAAATTAAACATTATCAAAACAAGTAAATTTAAAGAAAACCGGCAAGATGAATTGAGAAAGTTTGGCTGTGGACTTGAGACCTCCAGGCCGACAACATACAGACTGATGGACATAGGGAATCTAAACCGGGGAAGGGAGGGGGAATTCTAGAATCCAAAGGCTATGTAATCAACTTCTGGAACCTTCTTCTATTTTCTATCTTTTAAATTTTTTTTTTTATATATAACTTTGGTATTTTGATTTAACAAGTTTTGGAAAAAAAAAGAAAAGGGGGAATTCGTGGAAGGAAACGGGGTAGATTTTGGGGAAAAAAATCTTTGTTCTATTTTGTTAAAGGTGAGGAGTGATGTTAAGATTGTAATTTAAATTGGCTATTAGGCATAACATATTAGGTTAAATTGGGAATGAGAACTTGTGGAACCAACGTAGGGAAAGGGGAATACAGTCGGGAGGGGAAGGAGGGAGTCCCAGAAAGAAGGTTATGAAAATAAGGGTTTAAAATTGGTCTCTTTTCTTTCTTTTTTTTCTTTATCTTTTCTATCTTCTTTATTCTGTTATTATTGGAAATTTTAATAAATATGATTAAAAAAAAAAAAAAAAAAAGACTTTATAATATTTTCTTAATTGGGATTCACTTTGAAAATTCATACCAAACCTTTCGATCAGATTATTTGCAAGGCAGCTTGCCAGTCCGAAGAATACAAAAACCTCCATCCCAGCCACCTTTAGTCCCGTGGCTGGTGAATGTGGCCAGAGTGTGCTCAGTTCTGAAATCCTGGGGCAACTCCCCGTTGTTCTTTCTGACAAGGAGGGGTTAAGCAAGCTCACTGCATCTGCACTTTCTCTGGCCAATGGATGGGGCAAAACAGGACCTCCCCTTTCCATGATGAATTTCCTGGGAAGTTCAGCCTCTCAGTCATCTCTTCTGCAGAGAGGGATGTTACCCTTTTCTCCCTTGAAAAATAGATTGATCTGAAGGTGGAAGTTGGAAGAGTTACACTTTCCCCCTCCTCCTCTTTCAGCTCTATGTGTTTCTTAAGTTCCAGATTAATTCTACTGGATCCACATTTTCTACAGGATCCAGCAGCAGTCTCCCAATGCTCTTTGCTCCCCTGGTTAATGGCACAGGCCAGAGTGGATATTTTAGCTGCTTACGTTTGGACTTCACCTGCTGGAATTTCCCCCCTTTTGATATTACTTTTGGTTTATTGGTTTCAGATGCTGGTAGGCACCTTGGAAACATTACGGAAAGGTGGGGTCCAAAATGTTTAATATAAATAAACAAGAAGACTAGGAACCCTTTGGATTCGGTCAGCTGACTCCCTCGGGGGTGAACTTACAATCTTCTCCTCCTTAGCTGGTGGGCTCCGCAGGAACCAGCAGAGAGGGGCATATGCAAGGTTGATCCCTCCAATGATGACCATCAGCCAGGGAAAGCCAATGACCCGTACAAGAGAACCCCCTATAGAGGGACCTGCAAGCAAAGAATAATATCAATGCTTAGTTAATTCAGTGAGCTAAGTGCATTCAGGCTGTGCAGTAAATTCTGTTTTCAACATTCAGTGTCCTTCAAAAGCTATGCAGTATTCAGAGACAGCGGGCTGATTGGGAGCTGGTGGGGGGATGAAGACAACTTTACAAATTACAACTTGCATCTGTTCTGAGGTTGGGCAAGGGACACAACAGACTCTCTGAGGTGACTTTTTGTTTTGGCAAATTACGGTTGAAATTAGAAAAAAAAAGCCAAATGTTCTACTGCAGCCTGAGGACCCCTCCAGATGTCCTTTTCTATCACACATTCTTGATGGTTTGTGTTCATGATGCTGTCGGAGCAGTCATAAGCCAGCATGGTGTATTGGTTGGAGTTAAATATTTAAAAGCTAGAAAAGAACAGCACATGGGCGCAACCGATAGGCAAAGAAACCACAAGGCGGCTGAGTAGTCATCCATACCAAAAGCAAAGCCCATGCAGAAGGCCACGTCAGCAATGGCATAGACACTGCCGTAGACAGAGGTGTGGCGAAGGTCCACCAAATATCCCATGATCGGCATCATTGAAGAATCCACCATACCTATTCCCAGAACAAAAGGGGGGGGGGAAATGCCATGAGACGTAGTATTTAACCATAGCCCAGGTTTCAAACCACATGTGATTATTGTTCTGAAATATTAATATTATTATATTATATTCAGTGCTTTTTTTCTAAAAAAAATGTTTAGGGGTACTCTCATTTTGACTCAAGAAAATCACCATTTTATAGTTCAAATCGGGGGAAATAAATACAGTAAATGGACAAAAGAACAAAGATTTACAAAATGTTTAGGGGTATGCGTATCCCTGCGTATCCCCCAGGAAAAAAGCACTGATTATATTAATGAATCCCTGTGAAACATTGTGAAGCAATCATATATAGGTATAATTTTATTGTACCTAAGCTGGGATAAAAAAAATATCTCCACTTAACATTTATTGGTTGGTAGATATGGTGCTTACGAAATAACTGCAACAAATGACCCCAAAATACATTGCCTCCCCCGTTTTCTTAACACACTACATTTATGCAATTCAGTCTTGAAGATATATTCCAAGCAGACCTTTTGAATTACCCTGGGAATTTTCCCTGGCATATAGAGGCAAAGGCTTGTATTAGTCATACTCAGAGTACTGAGAAATTAATGAGGACAACAAATTTAGGTCCATGAATTTCAGTGGGTCTACTCTGTGTATGACTAACATTCGATACAACCCAAAATCTTTGCCCTGCCCCATCACAAAAAGCTGAAATGGCAACTCTGAATAACCCATCTGTTGACTCCTCTTAAGATCCTTACTTGTGAGTCAGATGCAAAAAGTCAACTAAACTAGAATGCGTTTCCTGGTCCAGCATGCATTGTTTGTTTGTTTGTTTGTTTGTTCTCTTATCCCAATGTTGCAGTCACCCTGTCTCTGCAGTGCAGGCTGAGGATGAACACAAAGCTGAGACGCAGAAGGCCAGGTGTCTATCAAAGGAACGTATTTCTGTTATACCGATAGCAAAGTGACAACACAGTCCTCTGAGGTTTCCCTTCTCAGGTTACAGAGTATGCTTTCAAGATAATCTGGGTTAGAGTGGAGGGGAAATTTGAGATTTGTAGATGGTTGGCAAGCAGGAGCTTTGTAGGGTTCCAGCATGCAGTTTGCTTTTGGGAAACTGATGCAGCTTTAAAGACTAGGGACTCAGGTACACTCGTCAATTACCGTATTTTTCCGTCTATAAGATGCCCCCATGCATAAGGGCATGCATACTATTTTGGGGGACTCAGATTTAAGAAAATGGGGGGAGATGGCCCAGAGTATGACACCCCCTAATTTTTGACATTCTTTTATAGGAAAAAAACGTAGTCTTATACATGGAAAAATACGGTATATTCTTATAACTGCGTTATAAACATGCGACAGCAGATGGCATTGAGGGGCAGTGATCTGTCGTTAAGAGTTTGTAGAACATGTTTTCCTGTAGCGTTTTCTTTATCTGTGTAGATCCAGCCAAAGACTGCAATATTTTTACTGAATTCGGAGTCCCAACCCCAAATGGGTCACATTTTTGCCCTGATTTTGAAGTCCCCCTGACCTAAAGTTCAGGGGATATATTTGTAAACATGTATTACGAAAATATCATTTATCTCCAGTATTCAGATTTCACAAGGGAGTGAACCCTATAAAAGGCAAGTCTTGGGAATTCAAGCTGCTCAGGATGAAAGGCAGGGAACTCTTCCATTCCTGCAGTACCTGTTCCTTTCAGCTTCCTTCTCTCTTCTAGAGTAGAAGTCTCTACTGTCTGCAGTTATCACCATTAAAAAGGCAACAGTTTTTCTAGACTTGCTCAGCTCCTGCTGCTGCAGAATATAAAGGGCCAAGGGCCCTGTCTCATCCATATTTATGACCCCTGTTATTCCAGGGACTTCCTGAGGCAAACTATTTATTGAACAACCATCCTCATTTAACAATGTAAGAACAGCCTGCTGGAACAGTGTTTGGCTTGCACAAAGCTAATGCAGAGGTTCAGTCTTTATTTAGCATTATTCTTTCATTCCACACCTTTTAATGCACCTCCCTGTCACTTTTCAAACTCCAATTCTTTTAAAAAGTAGATTTGTTGCACAAGCGCTTTAATCCAGTTTAATTGTGCAAACCTAAATTGGCACAATGCACTCGAATCCCTCCCACAAAATAGTGGCAGTCTGGAGGTATCTCAAGTGTGGACAATCAAGGGACAAACCTGGTGGGCTCCTGGCCAGAACAAGGATAGGTCCCCTCTGATGATTGAAGTGCCTGTCCAGGCAGGACGATAGTGACCTCCCCTCCAGCCCTTCTCAAAATCCAAGAGCCTGCAGACAGTGCATGTGTGCTCATCCTGGACTGCACCACTTTGGATTGCAGGTGGGGGTATTGTGGGAGGGAATGCTTTCTTCATGTCAAACCCCACACACACCTAGAAAAGCTGCATATCCAGGAGAAGACTGTCCCATGACCTTTCTTCCTGGCATGCTAAGCTGGATCTTTCATTTTAACTCCAAGCCTGCAATTTCCCCACCAGCCTTTCTAAAGCTGTTTGGCTGTTTTTCAACATGCGTTTTTGCTCTATGTGTTTGCTGTGGACGACTTCAAAACCTTACCAAGGGCAAAGCCAACCCCACCATTAGGCCCGATGAGTCCATAAAGATTTTGAGCCAGGGGGACCTGTAGAATGAAAGAAATGAGATTGGGGTAAGGCCTGGAAAGGACAATAAAAGCCAAAGCAGTGCCCTGCCTCTTATTTCCTTTACAGCATGGGTAGGCAAACTAAGGCCCAGGGGCCGGATCCGGCCCAATCGCCTTCTAAATCTGGCCTGCGGACGGTCCAGGAATCAGCATGTTTTTACATGAGTAGAATGTGTCCTTTTGTTTAAAATGCATCTCTGGGTTATTTGTGGGGCATAGGAATTCATTCATCCCCCCCCCTTCAAAATATAGTCCAGCCCCCCACAAGGTCTGAGGGACTGTGGACCGGCCCCCTGCTGAAAAACTTTGCTGAGCCCTGCTTTACAGACTTAAAAGCATGGATATGTGAGTTCAACACCTGGATATGAAATGAGAGCACTGGTGGAGGAATGGGGGGGCAGGGGAAGCGCACCCCCGGCACCATCAGGGAGGGGGTGCCGTTGCAGCCGCCCCCCATGGGCACACGCTGCACGCCCCCACTGGCGGCGCACCACGCCCCCAGGACGCATGCCCTGCCCCGCAGGGCAGCGCACCACATCCCAGGATACACACCCCGCCCTGTGGGGGGTGCGCCAGACACGCCCCCGCCTGCTCTCCCCCCCCCCCCGGTGCCAGAGCAGGCAGCTTCACCACTGAATGAGAGAACACATCTCAATCCAACATGACGACTCAGGTACCAAGCATGACATTGATTAGGAGTCTTGCGACAAAAACGTCACAGTGTGGAGTGTCCCAGCAAGCCAGCCATGGCCCATCCCAGGATACTCCAGCCCTTCAGCTAATCTGTTTCTTGAAGGGAAGGTGCCCGGGACGGTCCTGGCCCTGGCCCTATAGGCCTTGGTGGAAGAGAAGGCTCTTCCAGGGGTTTCCTGCTGGATAGCCTCGGATCCAGAAGTCGTCTGATCTTCTGCAGCATGTTCAAGGTCACGCTCCTGCTGCTTATCTGGTGAGTCTGCAGCGTCTGACTCTGTGCCTGGATTGCTGCTGGTTTCATGGGTCATGACATGGGGAGTGCTTAAACCACAGTTTCCTGGTTTGGACATGGTAGGAAACCATGGCTTGACAATTCATATGTAAAGATGGGCATGGAAGGAGATGGGCTATGACTTTTATTCATCACTTGAGCAAACCACTGTTTATTGGAGAGAAACCTAAGTCTGAATTGGGCTACTGCCTTACTATTTGGGTGGGTGGGGGGTGGATTTTGCTCTCCTGGTGGATCATCGGTCTTCATTTCATAGGACAGAAAATACTTGACTAGTCTGCTGCCACCAAATTCTCTTCCAGGATTCCTTTCCCACTCATAACACAGATGGCCAGAGTTAAGCTGGCCCTGCGGCTTCTTGGCCTGGCTCCCCATTACAGCTGATTTCTCTGCATGTCAGCCATGGAATACAGATTCACTGGTGTACTCACGCAAAGGAGGCTGACTCCCACTACCACCATCCCAATCAGTGAGCAGAGCCACCTATAAAGAAAAGGCAATCGGTGAGAGAGAGATCCGAGCATGATCTGAAGGGCACAGCAACCTTTCTGAAGCTAAGCAGGTTGAATAAAACTGACAATCTCATGCTGCTGTCACACAGATCTACGATGACACCACACTTGGAATACTATGTGCAGTTCTGGTTGTACATCTCAGAAAGGGTACTGTTGACCCAGAAAAGGGAAAGAAGGGGGCAAACAGGGGGCTGGATTTGCAGCCCTACAAATAAAGGTTACGTTTGACGTTATTTCATTTAGGAAAAAAACAGCATGAAAGGGGAAGCCTTTATTAAACTTGGCATGCAAAAAGTCCAAGGCTGGATTGCTGCTTCCAGTCAGCATCCGGGATGGATGGGGCAACGGCACGAATAGTTTTTTAAGGCAAGTCCTGTGTTTCCCAAAAGTCATAAAAGTGACTCATGGATTTGCAGGATTCAAACATCTTTGGGCTCCTCCACTTACCGCCCCATTTTGTTGGCTAGCATCCCAAAGAGGTTGGTACCAATGAGGTAAGACAGGCTAGCAGGCAAGAAAGCTACCCCTGCAAAACAGAGAAGCATCAGTCTGAAATAAAGGCACATGGCATTTTCTGCAAAGGGACAGAATGACCTTGCAGAACTCTCCTTAAATCCCTGTCACGTGCAGAGATACATAAATGCAGCAGCGGACACCTACAGGAGGCCAATCCTCTAACAATGGTCAGGGACAATAGGTCTTGTTAAACCAATACGTATGCATTGAAGAAATTTCCCTATATATATATTTATTTATTTATAGAGTTGGGGAGGGACAAGATTTTAAAATGGGATGAAACATATTTGCAGAGGACCGGTCTAACAATGGGTATGAGCCATCATAACAAAATGAAACCTCCAGCTATAATGGTGTTATTGGCTGAATACCAGTTGCCAGATGGGAAACCCAGCCAGATGGGCGGCATATAAAAATAATAACATTACTTATTATTATTATTATTATTATTATTATTATTATTATTATTACTACTATTATTATTATTATTATTATTAGCCACTTCCTCTCCAAACTGCACAGGTATCATGTTCTCAAAACTCTGGTGGGTATCTCATTCACAAACACAGATTCCCAGCTATCAGGAGACCATTCCCTAAACATGGCCTTCAAGCTCTGCTTGTGGGATTTCAATAGTAATAATAATAATGTATTTGTACTCTGTCCATCTGACTGGGTTGCCCAGTCTGAATAGCATCTGAATAGCCACAACTGGAAAGTGGATGATTGACCAAATGAGCCATCCAGTAAGGCTATTCCTAAGTACTCTTAAGGGGAGAAAGAGGGGCATGTACAATAAAAAAACTAGATTCCATGTTGCCAATTGTGGTGAAAGGTGGGACTAGACTTCCCCACTACTAGCTCCCTGAATGTTGTTGAACTATAACCCCCACCAGCTCCATCCAGCATAGGCAGTTGTCAAGGATGATAGGAGATGTAGTCAAACAACATCTTCAGAGCCCATTTGGGGGGAGGCTCCTATGTCTTCTTGTTTTGAAGGTATTATGGGATAATCTTACCCCTAGCTCCTTTGATCATTTGCAAAATCTTGGCTGAGATATACTCCTATCTCTCTGAATCCCTGGGCATCATAGATATTCCATACCTAAGTTGTATTCAAAACAAGTTCCATGGCAGACCCCTTTTTTAAACTAGTCCATATTAAACCAACCCATTTCCTCCCTCAC
The DNA here is from genome assembly GCF_964106645.2 of Podarcis pityusensis. NCBI lineage: Eukaryota > Metazoa > Chordata > Lepidosauria > Squamata > Lacertidae > Podarcis > Podarcis pityusensis. The sequence goes on from NC_138040.1 coordinate 38,069,522, forward strand.
TCCAGCCTCATGCTCTGGACCAAGAGAACAGCAATTTGATCTGCAGTTATAATTAAATCCAAATCAAATATTTGACAGGCTGTCAGTTGGCAGTTGCTTAGCTTTAATTTACTCTCCTCCGGCTTACAAATGTGTTGCAGGCACCTCTGTTTGCCTGGATATGTCACAGCATCCTTATTGAAACCCAGCCATTTGTGTTTAATTTCCTCTAAGATAAACCCTTATGTTTATCTTGCCAGTGCTCTGGGAAAATCCATGCTCTTCTGCTTGTGAAACACCAGGTTAGGCAAATAAAAGCAATAATTGAAAAATGCTCTGTGCCAATAGTTCAAAAATACTCAAAATGATGATGATGTCATTCGTCAGCCTTAAGAACGTATGATAAACCAGGTCAAAGGCCCATCTAGTCCAGCATCCTGTTCTCACAGTGGCTAACCCAGGCACCCCCAACCTTCAGCCCTCCAGATGTTTTGGACTACAATTCCCATCATCCCTGACAACTGGTCCTGTTAGCTAGGGATCATGGGAGTTGTAGGCCAAAACATCTAGAGGGCCGCATGTTGGGAATGCCTGGGCCAACCAGATGTTGCTGCAAAGACCACAAATGCAACCTGAGTGCAACAGCACTCCCTCCACTTGTTAACACAGTTATTTTTACTTATTCATTCTGGATTGCTGCCTGGATGTTGGCATCTTTACTGTTAAAAAGGTAAAAAGGTAACGGACCCCTGGACGGTTAAGTCCAGTCAAAGAGGACTATGGGGTATGGCGCTCATCTCGCTTTCAGGCTAAGGGAGCCAGCATTTGTCCACAGACACTCTTTCCGGGTCATGTGGCCAGCATGACTAAACCGCTTCTGGTGCAACGAAACACCATTATGGAAACCAGAGCACACGGAAATGTCATTTCCCTTCCCACCTCAGCGGTACCTATTTACCTACTTGGACTGGTGTGCTTTCGAACTGCTACGTTGACAGGAGCTGGGACAGAACAACAGGAGCTCACCACCATTTCATGGATTCAAACCACCAACCTTCCGATCAGCAAGAGCAAGAGGCTCAGTGATTTACACGACAGTGCCACCCACGTACTGTTACAGCTGTTACAATCTACTTGCTCATTGTTAGGTTTTATCTACTGGACTGGAACCATGTTTAATTAATCAGGCTTAAGGTTCCATTGTACTCATAGAATCATAGAACTGTAGAGTTGCAAGGGACCATCTAGTCCAACCCCCTGCAATGCAGGAATCTCAACTAAAGCATCCAAGACAAATGGCCATCCAACCTCTGCTTAAAAACCTCCAAGGAAGGAGAGTCCACTACCTCCTAAGGGAGCCCATTCCACTGTCAAACATCTCTTACCATCAGAAAGCTACTCTTAACATTTAGTCAGAATCTCCTTTCTTGTAACTTGAATCCATTGATTTGAGTCTTACAGTCCGGATCAGAAGAAAACAAGCATGTAAAGCCCTTGAGATGTTTGAAGATGGCTCTCCTCTCACTCTCCTCTTTTTCAGGTTAAACATGCCCAACTCCCTCAACTGTTCCTCATAAGGCTTGCTCCATATGAGCTGGGGCTATTTATTATTTTATTGCCCTTAGTTATTTATTTATTGCATTCATATATCACTTTTTTCTACAAGGAGTTCAAGGTGGCATACATACATGGTTCAATAACAACCAACACTCAGGTCTATTGATTTCAGTAGGTCTACTAGTAGGACTAACATTGGATACAACTCAATGACTGGCTCAGGATCACACAGTGGACAACTATAACAAGCAGGGATTTGAACCAGTGTGCCAGTAACCCAGCTGATGTGTACGTGTATCTCACACATGATGGGAAGTGACTGAGAGTTGACAGAGTGCTAGGCTCCAGAGCAGAGGCCTATAAGGTTCTCCACTGTTCATGAAGGGGTAGAAGTCTGGGGGGATAGGCTGACAAGAAAGGATAAAAAGTTCTCAAACAACTCCAGCTCCAGCCCTTATGGAGCAAGTTGTCATCTTGGAGCTATCCAAGGTCCCTCAGTACCAATCTGGTCGTACCCAGATGTCCCTTGTTCTGCATAGTCTCCTGTTCATGGTCCAAACAAGGCAACTGCCCTGAAAAGAGAGCAGTGGGATCTTTGCCACTAATGCAGAGATGAGGAATCAGCAGCCTTCCATATGTAGTCAGATTTCATCTCCCATCAGCCCCAGGCAGCAGTGATCAGGAATAGTAGTAGTCTAGCAACATCTTATCCTCAATTTCAGAATAACGATTCCTCTTTCTTCTTCCCATGTTTCACGGGTTCTGTGTCTCTCGTTTGTAACATCCTTCTCATCCTTCTTTGCTCCACTGCTTGTTCTTAGAAGCGAACAGAAAGGTCATGCTCACAGGCCCTTATTTAGCCAAGGCTTCCTGCTGACTAACTGGTAGTTAACTTGATTAGTGGCTCTCGGGAGCACTACTGAGCCTAGGCAGCAATTTAATTTGGGAAGAAAGCATAGCTGAGAGCACCCCCCCAGGCCCCTCCTCCCCAAATTGAATTTCGGGGGGGGGGGCGTTTTACAGAAAAGGTAGGCAATTTCATCTCATTATCCAGTCTCCAAGGCAGCACATAATTGCCATGTACCGAGTCACCCTTCCTGTGCCTCCGAAGATACCTTTGTTGTTGCTATTTTAAATCTGTAGGTGCACCTTCAAAAGCCATGTTGTTTGATATGGTTATGTTGGCGGGGGTGGGTTCCTCTTGAAGTTAGCAGTTGGAGGCATGGGTGGAAAAGTGCTCTCACACCTAGTTGCACGCAAAACCATGCACATTCAGGCCCAAGTCATTTTACTAGCTAAGGTGAAGATAATGCCCCATCTATTCCATATATTGAAGCCAAGTGGACTGCAAGTTGACTCTTGGGGCACTTCCAGACTGCAGCTATTTTCAGATAGGATTAAATCACACATTGGCAAATTCATGGTGTGCAATTAATCAGCCTTCCCAGTCTTGCAAAGCGGACCAATTTCCGAAAAGATCACAGCATTTGTGATAAGGAGAGTGATGAGGAAAGGTAGTAGAAAGTGTGGGATAATGCTAGCATTGACAGAATGTTGTTTAACCTCTCCACACACACACACACACACACACACACACACAACCACAATCAAAACAGGTGTTCATTAAATAGCCAACTGCATCTAACTCCACACAAAAGGAATCAAAATGAATGCTCAGTAAATAGCCAACCTCTTCTAATCTCTCTGGAAACAAATTAGAATGAATTTTCATTAAATAGCGAACATTGTCTAATCTCCCTGGAAACAAATCAGAATGAACTCTCAAATAAATAGGTTGTCTCAAAGTCCTTTTACCTCAAGGCTAGTGATGGGAGTGTCTAACCCATGGGTAGGCAAACTAAGGCCCGGGGGCCAGATCTGGCCCAATCGCCTTCTAAATCTGGCCTGCGGACGGTCCAGGAATCAGCATGTTTTTACATGAGGAGAATGTGTGCTTTTATTTAAAATGCATCTGTGGGTTATTTGTGGGGCTTAGGAATTTGTTCATTCCCCCCCCCCCAAAATATAGTCTGGCCCCTCACAAGGTCTGAGGGACAGTGGACCGGCCTCCTGCTGAAAAAGTTTGCTGACACCTGGTCTAACCTGCACACCTGAGGACAGCAGGTTAACAAAGCAGAATGCATGGCACACAGAGCCCTAGAATGGCTAGGGAGCTCAAGAGGAATGGCAGGGGGCTGCTGCTGCTGACCCCCATCCCAACACCTGCCACCCAAGAATTGCCCCCCCCCAAGACCTCACAATCACCTGAAAGTCACTCCTTGGCTACTTCAGACCCCCTTTGGCTAAAGGCTAGTGGCCTTTGCCAACTGATAGCCAGGAAGGATATGAAAAGGAACCTACCCAGTTGCCACTCTGGGGAGCACATGGTTTGCATCATCCAAATGGGCAAAGTGGCTTCGAGGATCGCAACCCCCATGTTGGCAAAGCAGATTGAGCCTGGAGGGAGATGAGAGATACCTGCATGGTCACCATTCTTGTTAAGAAAGCAAAAGGCAAAGCAATCCCCCATCAGCCCTGACCATTGTCCATGCCAGCGGTGGCTGATGGGAGTTGGGTTTCCAACAGCATTTGGAGGGCTATAGCTTCCCCACACCTGGTGCAGAGAATCCCAGAAGCTCCAGAAGTAGTATATTTTGAAGTCCCTTTTGGCAATATGAATTAATAAATAATCAGAATACAAATAAGTTCCCGCCGATGCCCAGAGGTAAAGGAATTCTGGAATAAAATCCTAAAGGTTATTAATGAGCTGTTTAAAGTGAAGCTTCCAATAGACTTTGATTTCATGACAGTGGGTATACTTGGAAACATGGCTATAGAGAAAGGGGACCAGTTTACTTTCAAAGCTATGATATTAGCGGGAAAGGCAACGATAGCTTTAGGTTGGAAAGATAAAGAAAAATGGACAGTAGAGGCATGGAATAGTTATTTGTTTGAACTTATTCAGTTGGACATTGTCGCAGTAATGTCACAGGAAACATCGTGGAAGGACAAGTCCACCATGATAAGGAACAGATGGAACTCCTATCTTCAATGGATAGAAACTACTGGAACAAAAGACATTTGGTGGAAACTAAAGACGCTATGCCTGTGTCTGAGGATGATTGTTTGAACCCTTCCAACAGATATGGGGGGGGGGGGAGGGAGGGGAAGGGGAAATTGTACGGGAAATTTTAAAACTGGAAGGAGATAATGTATGTAAAAAGCCTGAAATAATAATAACAACAATAAAAAAACAAATAAGTTCTCCCCGCAAATGAAAATGGGGACCTCCCTATTCTCAACCCAACAGATCTTGTTTCTTTCCACTGTTTCCCTCGGCATGTATTTCATTGAAAGAATCAAACGTTCAAAGTGACAAAACCAGTAGAATCAGAGGCGCAAAGGTTCACTAAAACAGGGGAGGCTCACCTGCAGCCAGGGCTGGCCCAAGACGTTTTGCTGCCCCACACAAAGGGGAAAATGCCTCCCCCTTCAATGTACAGAAGGTGAATGAAATGGCAGGTGAATCTGACTTCAACAAGGTGGTGAGGCATCCTTCTCCACCACACCTAAGGTAGCAGGAGGACCTTTACAGTATCCAGAACTTTAGAGGACCCAGAAGGGGGACATGTGGCAACAGAGAAGAATGGAGCTGCTGCTGTTCCAGAGCATCTGCTGCCTGAGGCAGCTGCCTCCTCATGCCCAATGATAGGGCTGGCGCTACCTGCAGCCCTCCAGAACTGCAACTCCCATCAGCCCCAGCTAGCATGGCCAGTGATCAAGATGGTGGCAGTTTTAGTCCAGAAGCATCTGGAGGGCCACATGTCGGCTAGTCCTGCTCTTAGAAAAGGGAGCTGCTTTTTAATTAATTTATTTTATTAATAAATGTGTTTGTTTTGCCCTCCCCCTTGATTGATGCTTGGGTTTTAGTTTTGTTTCTGGGAGGGGTGCACATATTTTCTGAAGTTTATAAAAATGTTCCTCTCGCCAGCTCCATACCCAAAAAAGCTAAATTCCAGTGATGAATATCCATGACCCCAAATATCCAGGAGGAAGGCATGGCGACTTACCTGCTGCAATCAAAATGTAAGGGTCTCCTAGCAAGGTCAACAGCGGAGTCCCTTTTGTACTCTGGAAGACACACAGAAAAAGGTAGATTTTATTTTTTGCAATAATTCTAAAACAATTAAGAAACTAATAAGTGTATGTTGTACCTACCTCAGGCGAAATCTTTGATGGATGTAAGATACAAAGCTGTAAAGCTAACACAGAAATATTGTTACTGGCTTGCTTTTCTTGGAATGTCATTTCAACTTTGCTCTTAATGGTGATGCTTCCTCTCTTTCAATTTATTGCTTCACTCACTCCCCACAAATCCTGGGAACTGTGGTTTACCCTTCACAAGAGTTACAATTCCCAGCATACTTATCAAACTACAGTTCCCAAGATTCTCTGCAGGGGCAAAAGTCATGGGAGTTAAATGTATGGTGAGGCTGTGATCTCGCCTCTCATTTGGCTTTGGAGCTTGGGCGGTCAAATCCTAAGCAAATTTATCCAGAAATAAGTCCCACTATGTTTAGTGATATTTACTTCAAGGGAAATATATTCATCTCTTCCAAGCTAAGCAGTTGGCTCCTTACCTCTCTCGCCCTGACCTAGCCACTGTGATCCATGCGACGGTCACCTCCAGACTTGATTATTGTAACTCACACTACATGGGGCTGCCCTTGAGACTGAAGCAGAAACTCCAGCGGGTGCAGAATGCTGCGGCGAGACTCCTTACGGGGTCCTCGCTGCGGGATCACATTCACCCGGTGCTATACCAGCTGCACTGGCTCTCGGTGGAGTAAAGGATTAGGTTTAAGGTGCTGGTTTTAACCTTTAAAGCCCTATACGGCCTAGGACCCTTGTACCTACATGACCGCCTCTCCTGGTATGTCCCACGGAGGACCTTACGGTCTTCAAACAAAAACATCTTGGAGGTCTCGGGCCACAGGGAGGTTAGGCTGGCCTCAACCAGAGCCAGGGCTTTTTCGGCTGTGGCCCCAATCTGGTGGAACACTGTCACAAGAGACAAGGGTCCTGCGGGACTTGACATCTTTCCACAGGGCCTGCACCAGGCCTTTGGCCAAGGCACAGTCTGACCCCCCTCCTTTGGTAATCCTCATAGAACTCTAGCCCAATGGTTGCCATTAATTTGATTCTGAACTGATTTTAGAATGAATTGATTGTAGAATGCTGTGTTACTTTTACTGTTGGTAGCCGCTCTGAGCCCGGCTTCAGCTGGGGAGGGTGGGATATAAATAAATTTTTATTATTATTATTGAAGGACTGCAGCCTGATGAGATCCCATCCACAACATGCACTTAAGGAACATTTAAAGCATTTGACTTCCCCCAAAGAATCCTGGGACCAATAGTGTATTCCTCATAAAAGTAAAGGTAAAGGACACAGGCGGCGCTGTGGTCTAAACCACTGAGCCTTTGGGCTTGCCAATCAGAAGGTTGGGGTTTGAAACCATAAAACAGGATGAGCTCCTGTTGCTCTGTCCCAGCTCCTGCCAAACTAGCAGTTTGAAAGCACACCAGTGCAAGGAGATAAATAGGCACCACTGTGGCGGGAAGGTAAACGGTGTGCGCTCTGGCTTCCGTCACGGTGTTCCGTTGTGACAGAAGCAGTTTACTCATGCTGCCCACATGACCCGGAAAATTGTCTGTGAACGAACACAGGCTCTCTTGGCCTGAAAGCGAGATGAGCGCCGCATCCCCATAGTCACCTTTGACTGGACTTAACTGTCCAGGGGTCCTTTACCTTTTTACCCCTCATAGAACTATAATTCCCAGCACACTTAAAAACTACAGTTCCCAGGGTTCTTTTGAATAAGCCATGTAATTTAACTGTGTGTTAAATGGACTTTAAATGTATGGTGTGGATATTTGTAGCTCACCTTGCCTCAGCCATGCAATTGTCTTGATCCTGCCACTAGTTGTGTCATCATGGTAGGGTATCCATGCCCCTGCACACCAGAATGAGCATGGGGAGGGGGGTCCTCAAATACATCACAGCTGGCTCAACACATTTTGAAGGGAGTCCTGCCCCACACATGCCTTGTAAGACCATTAAGTCCAGAGCCTAAATTTGCCAAACTGCCCCACTGCATGACACCCCAGAGAGCTACTCACCTCCATCCAAAAGAGCTAAGAATGCCAAGATCATAAAAGGAGATGATTTCCCAACAAATTCATACATGACACTTCCAAAAGGAGCACCGACTGCAAGGAAAACAGTGATGATCAGTGCTCCATCAGTGTTGGAAAAAGCAACCATAGAAACAGAAAGAGGTTTATAGCAGTGGGGAACCCTTCTCACCCCCAAGGGCAGCATTCAATTGAAATATTGAATTGAAATACTTTATTGTCACTTGTAAAACTTGTATACAGTGAGATTACACGAGGACCCCCCACTCAGACCTCTTAGTCTTAATTAACCTCGTTTACTGACGCACACCCACCAAACCTGAAAGTCAGTTGCCCTGTTGTTATATTTTCATTCAGCAGCCTAACAGCCCATGGACAGAAGCTGCTCTTTACCCTGTTGGTGCGACTAATCGTGCTTCTATATCTTCTGCTTGAGGGCAGGAGATCAAGAAAGTGCCGGCTAGGGTGTGAATCATCCCTGAGAATTTTCCTCACTCTCCTGAGGCAACGTTCTTCTGCTATTTCATCCAGCGGATTCACAGGACAGCCCATAATATCTTGTGCTGTATTCACCACCCTCTGTAGGCACTTCCTATCAGATGATGTCAAACCAGCATACCACACTGTGATGCAGTATGAAAGGACACCTTCTATTGTTGACCGGTAGAAGGAGATCATCAAATGTTGATTGACATCGTTCTTCCGCAATACTCTGAGGAGATGGAGTCTCTGTTGGGCTTTCTTAACCACCTGGGTTGTATTTATTTTCCAAGTAAGGTCTTTGTGGAGTGTGGTGGTCTTCACTGAGATAAACTCCATTCCTCAAGTGGCCAGTAGCCAGCAGAGCCAGAGGAAAACTGGGTGAAGCAGGAAATGTGAATGTTGGCATTGTACAGTAGGCTAGTTTCTACGCAGAAGCAAACACCGCGCTCTGCCCTCCATGCAGATCAAAGGTAGAGGCATGAGCCGAGTTCAAGAACACATTTCAGCCAGGCAAAACTGCCAAAAAGGGGCATGAAACAGGGGCAATGGGAGCAATGGGAGCAATGGGGAGCAATGGGAGCTCACCCCGTCACAAGGATTCGAACCACCGACCTTCTGATCGGCAAGTCCTAGGCTCTGTGCGGTTTAACCCACAGCACCACCCGCGTCCCTTCAGAATGAAGGTAGTTCGCTTCAATGGAGTGGAGGGGAGAGAGGTTGCTAGCAGGATTGGACAAATCATTTTTATTCTTTATGATCTCCCATTTATTAATACTGTTACTGTTCATACAGAGGCATCAGTGCACATTTACACATTCTTACAGTGTTTCATACAGCCCCCTGCCCCAAGACGTATCCCTGCGCCCAAGAAGCCTTGAGCATGAATTGGGGAAGACAAGAGGAAGAAGAGGAGGAGGAAGAGGAGGAGGAGGAAGCAGGTACTGTAAGGTGAGCAGACTGTGAGTCTATCGTTGAGACAGAGAGGAGGGGAAAGTGGGGAGATAATCGGCTAGTTTAAGCCCCTGAGAGCTTATGGCACCATGGAGATTTGGAACTCCCTGCTTCTTGACATACTGTAAGGCAGACACCTTCACTAGACTCTTTTCATTACCTGCTAAAAACAATTTTGTTTAGGCAAGCCTGTTCAGACGAGTAGAATGTTGACATGCTTTTTAATTTGGCTTTTTGCTTATCGTTGATTTTTATTGTTTATAACAGTTTAAATACTGAAGTTGTTTTTACCTCTGTGTGTTTTCATCTCATGATTGTGTTGTTTTATTCTTTCTGTAAACCGCTTTGAGGTTTTTATTGCCATCAAGCAGAATACTGTATACAATTTGTGACATAACTAAACAACCTGCCTGGATCTAAGTGGGCATCACAAATTAGAAATCGTGGTTCAGGGGACCACAGGAATGTGATACTTAGCAGCAGGCTAGTGGATAAACACAGCGCAGTGGACAGTGTGTGTTGGGCTCGGGTGATGAAGACTCAGAAATGAGGAGGAGGCTCATTCTTTAGCCCAGCAGAGGTAGTTGGACTAAAGTCCTGATCATCCTTCATCATTGGCCATGCTGGCTGAGGCTGATGGGAGTTGGAGTCCAGCAATGCCTGATGGGTCCCAGGTCTAATTAGACGGGATAATGGAAGCTGAGCAAAGGAAAGACTGAAGCAGTATAGAGAGGCAATCCACCAGCATAAGTTCTGACGTTTCTACCTGTTTGCTGTGGATGTGAAGGATTACTCACCCAGCACTCCCAAAGCCAGGCCCCCCAAGGCTATTCCCATGGCATTTCCCCTCTCGTAGTCATCCGTGTACACACTTGCTAGCATCCCCAGACCTGCAAACAGAGAGAATAAAGCCACTGTGGTGAAGTGGTAAGCGTGTTGGGCCACAACTTAGGAGCCCAGGGTTCAAATCTCCACTCATCTGTGAAGCTCCCTGTGTGACCTTGGGCCAATCCTCGTCTCTCAGTCTAACCTACCTCACAGGATTGTTTTGAGGGCAAAAAGGGAAGCAGGAGAGCTATGTTTGAGCTCCTTGGAGGAAAGATGGGCTATAGGTAGTGAAGAAATAAGTTTTGAGTGTCATTCTGGACTCCTCATTTAGTAGCACAGGAGGCTGCCTTACAGAGTGCAAGGTCATTGGTCTATCTGATAGACTATCTGGCAAGTGGGCAGTAGCGTCCGTTGGGGGTGCAGGAGGCAAGGAATCCAGCAGCGGGTAGAGCCAAAGTCAAGGGAAGCTCTTTGTAGTTTTGTCCCATCATCCATACTGAGCTCTACAAGGGCAACTCTGAGATTAAGGAGAAGGAAGCTCTCAACCAGAGGTGTGATGGCAGGAAGATGGGTTCTGGTTGAAGGTTGACAGGTTAGTGGGGCAGTGCCCTTTCCCCCCTAATGGACCAGCATCCACTGGTACCAGCTCTTTAGGGTTTTAGACAGGGTCCTAGTCCTACCCGAAGATGCCAGGGAGAGAACCTGATACCTTTTCCACACAACGCATGTGTTACAGCCCCTCCTCTATGGTGTACCTTCTAAAGTAAAAAGAAAAGGTAAAGGAACCCTGGACGGTTATGTCCAGTCAAAGGCGATTATGGGGTTGCGGGGCTCATCTCGCTTTCAGGCAGAGGGAGTCGGCGTTTGTCCACAGACAGCTTTCCACGTCATGTGGCCAGCATGACTAAACCGCTTCTGGTGCAATGGAACACCGTGATGGTAACCTGAATGCATGGAAACACCGTTTACCTTCCCACTACAGCTGTACCTATTTATCTACTTGCACTGGTGTGCTTTCACACTGCTAGTTTGGCAGGAACTGGGACAGAGAAACGGGAGCTCACCCTGTTGCGGGGATTCTACCTGCTGACCTTCCAACTGGCAAGCCCAAGAGACTCAGTGGTTTAGACCACAGCGCCACCCTCTCCAGGTAGCATGTAGCTACAGCTGCAGCCCCTCCTCTAAGGTGCACCCTCTATGCAAACAGGGACTGGGCTGGTGTCTGCTGGCACCCCAGGATATAATCGTAGCAGCACTGCTGGTAAGACTTGCCCACATATTTACCTGCAACAGACGAACAGGCAGAGCCAACGCCTTGGAGCGCTCGGGCGATGAACAGCAAAGTGTAGGTACTCGAGAACGCAAACACTAAGAGAAGGAAATAGATGTGCCCAGTTGTAACAGTGGCATAGTCAGGTTATTGGTTTGATGTTTGTGAAGTGCTTTAAACCCTCTGCAGCAGAGATGGGGAACATTCTCTCAAGGCCCGCATTCTCTTCCCAGCAACTTTCTGATGGCCATGTGCCTGTGTTGGGCGGGGCCAGAGACAAAAGTGGGCGGAGCATGTAATCTGAGGGAAGTTCTGAGGGCCAGACAAACAGGCTTGGAGGACCATGTTTGGCCCCTTGGCTTGAGGTTCCCCAGCCCTGCCCCATGATATTGCTGCTTCAGTTATTGCTATTGCATCTTATTTGTAGTCTATGTTGAGAATCCCAGGCTGAAAAGGAGGAATGTACAGTGGTACCTTGGGTTACTAACGCTTCAGGTTACAGACTCCGCTAACCCAGAAATAGTACCTCGGGTTAAGAATTTTACTTCAAGATGAGAACAGAAATCGCACGGCAGCGGGAGGCCCCATTAGCTAAAGTGGTACCTCAGGTTAAGAACAGTTTCAGGTTAAGAATGGACCTCCGGAACGAGTTAAGTTCTTAACCAGAGGTACCACTGTAATTATAACAGCAGCAGTTATCAATACCTCTAATTCCTTCAGCCCTCCAGATGTCGCTGAACTACAACTCCTGTCAACACCAGCAAGCATTGACAAAGGTGAGGGATGATGGGAGTTGTAGTTCATGAACACCTGGAGGGCCCAAGATTCCCCACGCCTGCTCTAATAGCAAACACAGATGGTGAGTGCTGACAGGATTTGAGCCAAAATAGGGCTTGAGAAACAAGAGAGCTGTGGTTTGCAGAAGTACAACAAACATATATAAGAATGTAAATGTCTAAGGGAAGACTGAGAAATAAAACAGCCCAGTGGTGTAGCGTGGGGGATGCAGGGGGGGCCGGCCGCACCGGGTGCAACATCTGGGGGGGGCGCGCTCGCACGCGCAGCTCTCTGCCCCTACCTAGCTCACTCACTCTCTCTCAGCGCTGTCACAGATTTCGCAAAAATTTCGCTATTGTCACACGGATCCTCCTCCTAGCCAATCAGGAAGTGGGATCCACTTCCTCATTGGCCGAAAGGCGAATGCATGCAATTGGCTGAGCTGCCGAGCAGGAGGCGGGAGGACTCGAGGAGACGTGGGGAACTGAGTAGAAGCCGCCGCTGCAGGTAAGTCTCTCTGCACTGAAAGGAAAGTCGGCCAACTGGTGCCAAAGAAGGATGGAACCTTTTTTATGTATGCCACAACAGCAGCAAGAATACTCATTGCAAAGTATTGGAAGACACAAGATCTACCCACTCTGGAAGAATGGTAGATGAAGGTGATTGACTATATGGAACTGGCGGAAATGACTGGCAGAATCCGAGACCAGGGAGAAGAGTCGGTGGAAGAAGATTGGAAGAAATTTAAAGATTATTTACAGAAATATTGTAAAATTAATGAATGTTAGAATGATGTTGGATAGAAATTAAATGGTTTTTAGCTGAAATATTATAAGGGAATATGAAAAATGGATTACTAACAGGTAAAAATTTAATGTTACAATACTTTAAGATTAAAGATTAGGATAGACAAAGAGGGGAAGGATTTGCTGAACCAACAAACTGAACTGGAATACAAAAAAGGGAGGTGTGAGGAGGTCCGGGAAACAAGCTAATGAAAAATAAGTAATGGAAAGATTGACTTGTTTTTAACTATTTTTATTTTGTATTTTTCTTTTTTCTGTTTCTATTTTGTAATATTTTGAAAACCTTAATAAATATCTTATAAAAAAAAAGAAAGGGGGCACACTGGTCATTCTGCATGTTGAGCTGACAAGATGGATTGAAGTTTGGTTGGTTCAACAGTGATTTCGATCCATATGTAGCTGCTCCAGCTCAACATAAGTTGATGTAAGCCAGTGAGTCTAGCAACCTTTAATTAATTTTTTTTTTTTTTTGCTGAAAGAGTAAGGCAATAGGCATGAAGGTGAATAAACATTATGTTAAGAGTAAAGAAATGGTTATACAATGAAGGGGTGCTAAAAGTGCAGCAAGGCAAGAAAGTGATTTTCTTTTTTTTCTTTTTTTAGAATTTTAGCAGAATACTACACCTATATCATGCCATACAAAAAAGAATCTGGTGCACAAGGCAGATGTGAGATGGTGCACAAGGCAGATGTCCATTGAGAGAGACTTTAATGTAGATTTCAATTCCGTTGTTGAAAAATTTGCGTTAATTAAAAGCAGGTGAATTTAAATTAATCTGTATATACAGATTGATATCTTGCACTTCTATTAAAGAATTACAATTAGAGGTACAGGATTGAGGAAGTTGGCTCCATCTAGCCCAGTCTTGGATCATCTCCAGGGTATGGTTCCATTTTGATGTTTAGTTTTTGTTCTTGATATTTTTTGTCGTTTACGATGGTTGTGAGACGGCATATAATAGCATGGCCCATGCTAGGTTACTACATTTGTAAATTTGTATTCATAGACCTGCTGAAAATGTGGAGAATGTGTAATGCATGTTCGCACTCAATAAAGTGTTTGAAAATAAACTTGTATTTAGATGCATTTTACTTTAATTACATCAGTGTTTTCATAACAAACAATACATGTGCTTAGGGGGTAAGGGTTTCTTTAACTAATCTAGTGGAAGAGACTCGAGTGCTAAAATCCACGGGTTAGGGGGCGCAAATTACTTGCCTTGCCCCGGGTGCCGACAACCCACGCTACGCCACTGAAACAGCCCAATGAGGACTGGTGGGAAGGGAGGAGGAGAATGGAATATTCTGGAGGATGGCATGGCAGGTGAGTCGATGACCTCCACTTGCAGCATTCTGATTATGGGGTGAGCATGAGAATAAATACTGCAGCATTTTGTTACAGGCCTGACTTGTAATAAAGGTTGCAATGTTCTGTAGATTAATTGGTCAGTTTAAAAACTTTTAATCCACGAAAAAGGTGCCCTGATTAATTCAGGCAGCTATTTTTTATTATTTAAAAATGCTTTTAACACACAAGCTTATAAAATCTGCAGATGCCAAATAACATCACAAAAGAGGTATTTCTCCCCCTTTTCCTCACATAGTAGAAAATGCTTTTTTCCTACATGGATGCCCACTAGAACACACGTGTGGATCCTCTAAGAACAGTAACAACAAAAAGCACCCTGCTTGCTTAAAAAAATATTACTTTTACTCATAGGCAAATTTCACAATCTCGTAGACAAGATTGTTGGCTATTTGCAGTATGGTAGCGCTGCAGAGAGCTTGCTGGGGACACCATGCATTAAAAAGGGACTCAAAAAGTAACTTAAACAAGGTTTTAATAAGAAAAACAAAAACTCCTTATACACTAAATACATCAACAAACCAACATGACCCAACCACCAACCCATCCCCCAGGGTAATGGGAGAGCTAGGTGCTGCTCCTTATATACTACACCCAATTGCCAACACAGCTTAATCAATACAACTCAGCAGCACCGGCTATGTTTCACAGCCGTAAACTGGGTCTCGTTATCTTGCTCTGGCCCCTTAAAGACATACACATCGGGTGGAACAGTGATGAACCTTTACATTTAAAGAAACCATTCAACAAAGATACCTGAAGGCCAGGTATGAGGTGCAGGATACTTACAAAGGGTGGAGAGGAACATGATGACAAATCCAAGAAACATGGGGATATGGTATCCTATCCTGCAGGGAGAGAAGACATAAGGGTTTGCACTCACTGTTAAGCACACACTTATTCCCCAGACCAGAGAATGTGTCTGTGGAATGGGTTCTGTTTGCAGAATCCTTTGTCCAGAGAAGGTCCACCTCTTTCTGACTTGGCCATCCTTTTGGCACTGAGCAGTTGGGCAGCACCACTGACTGGATATTTTTACTCTATGTCTTTCACAGAGTTAAAAAGCAACACGATAGTATAGAATTATACATGGTATGGAAACTGGGTAGAGAAGAGTTTTCTCCTTCTCTCACAGCACTAGAACTTGTAGGCATCCAATGAAGATGATTGCTGGCAGATTCAGGACAGGCAAAAGAAAGTTCTTCACAAAGCGTATACAGTGGTACCTTGGTTCTCAAAACGCCTTGGTACTCAAACAACTTGGAACTGCAAACCCGGAAGTAAGTGTTCTGGTCTGCGAAATTTTTTTGGAAGCCGAACATGCTCCATTTTGAGCGTTACGCTTCTGATTCGAGTGCCACACTTCCATTTTGAGTGTTAGGCTGCAGTCTGTCTGTTTTTGCTGTTTATTTTGCGTTTTTGTTTTTGTGACTGTGTGGAACCAGTTCAGCTACTGATTGATTGATTGATTGATTGATTGTGTGACTGCAGTACATTGTTTATTGCTTTCATTTTATGGCTCAATGGTCTCATTAAATAGTAAAATCCATGTTACAAATCTGTTTTAGGGGTTGTTTTTAAAAGTTTGGAACAGATTAATCCATTTTGCATTACTTTCTAAAATAAAGCGCGCCTTGGTTTTGGAACACTTTGGTTTTGGAACGGACTTCCGGAACGGATTGAGAACCAAGGTACCACTGTAGTTAAGCTATGGAATTCACTCTTGCAGGAAGCAGTGATGGCCACAACTTGGAGGGCTTTAAAAAAGGATTAGGCAGGAGACTTCCAGGGTGGCGCCTTCGGCAATGGCGGACTCCCTCTGAACTGGAGGGACCAGCTCCGCGCGAAACGGGTCTTTTCCACTACGGCGAAGCGGGGACCCTTCTAGAAATCACAGGCGGATGAAGCCTGTGACCGTGGGACTCGGCGGGCACCCTTAGCGCCCCCCCAACCCGCAAAGGAACCCACTAACGGGCTCCGAAGCGAAGAGGGGGAAGTGGCGCGGTGCTGAGAGTCAACTGCTTTTTCCATGGAGCGAAGCCGCATAGCTGTTGCCAGAGAGTGCTGCCTTTTTCCTGGGACAATCTGGCATCTAAAATAATCACCCGTGAGTACTTAAACATTGAACAATTGGACTTTAAATAAGAACTGGCGAGCAGAAAGGAATTGGACTTAAAAATTTACCTCAATTTGGTACTGAAACGGGAAGGTCTAAACAGGAAGTCAGCCTTCCGTTTCCTTGTAGTCAGAATAAAGCGAAGACAACGTAAACTAGAGCTTAGAAAATCACTTTCAAAGGATTGGCTTTCATCATTTAAAATTGCTGAACCCCCCTTCGGAAGCAGGAGAAGAAGGGGGATCTTTTTTGGACTGTTTAAACCTGCAGAAGTGAGTCTAAAGTAAAGTAACTTTCCACCGTCCTGATCCTGGAGCGGGGTGTCAGAACTGACATTTGAAGCTCATTGACCAGAGACAAACGCTTTTGACAGATAGTTAAGAAGAGAAACATAGTGACTCCACTGTTCCCTTTGGCATTTTAAAGGAACAAATATTGACAAAATATCTTAAAAAAGAAACTTTGTTGCTATTGTCCTTAAAAGAAAGAACAACCAGAAGTTTTCCCCCTAGAGGGGGACTGTGAAACTGTAACTAATTCCAGGGAGCTTGCAGCTGCCACAGATTACAACCGTGGGAAAGGACTTGTGACCTTGCAGGACAATGTTTTCAGAAGCACTGTTGTGTTTTCTCTGTAAAATAAATGCCCTATTGGATCAGTTAAGTCAGAAGACGGATTTGATGACTAATGCGGTCAGAACTTTTGAACAGGTAGTGGGAAACTATATGGAGCCCACTCAGGAACTAAAACAGGAGTGTGCCATGACAGAACAGTTGAGAGAAGAGGATGTTGCTGAATCTTGGGCACCAGAAAGGGAGGGATTTTTGGCCCTGCAGGAATATGAGCCTTTGGATTTGACAAATGAACTTGGAAAAAACCAGATTTGGAAAGATAAAGTTTGGATTGATTTGGAAATGGGGGGTTGGACTGACCCCCCCATGCAGGGATGTTTGGACTTTCCGAGTCTGGCAATGGGCTGTCAGATGTTTGGAGCTGTGGGGGCTCTCAATTTTGGAGGGAATCTGAAACACGTCTTTAAATACCACATGGAGTCTAGTCTGGACTATGGAAAAGGGGCTGATTTGTTGAAAAGGGTGAAAAACATTACCAAGCTGGAGTTCCCACGAGTGAAAGGAAAATATGAAGAAGAGCTGCGGAAGGGACATGGAAGAGACTTGAGGGCCTCGGATATAAGATCACCAGGTTAATGTGCTAGATCAATGGGATAAAAAGGACTGACAAAACCCAGGACAAGGAGGAAGGGACGCTGGATGAAGATTGGATTGTTCTTATTTCTTTTTTTATCATTAGGATTGTTTTATAAAATTGATGAATGTTAGAAAAATGTTGAAATGAAATTACTTGGCTCTTGTAAAAATGTTTAAAGAATTAGGTAAGAATGTTATGGGTTATGAGAAGTTGGTAAAAATAAGATTTAAGTTTTAAGCTTTAAGGTTTTCTATAAGATAAGATGAAAATAGATTAAGGTAATGTAATGACAGAATACTATGAATTATGGAAAGGATTTGCTGTGATAACTATTAATTAGGATACAAGAAAAGGGAGGAGGAGGAGGTCAAAGAAAGAAGGTAATGAAAGTGGAGAATTTGAAAATGATGGTCATATTTTTTCTTTTTCTTTTTCTGTTTTGTCTGTTTTTTGTAATTTTAATTTTTTTCCCCAATAAATATCATTAAAAAAAAAAAAGGATTAGGCAAATTCGTGGAGGATAAAGCTATCAGTAGCTACAAGGCAGGTCTCTGTGCTCTGTCCCCACAGTAAGAGGCAGTCATGCTTCTGGAAACCTTAGGAGGGAATAATTCTCTTCTGTTCAGGTTCTACAGGTCAGTTGGCTGCTTCTAGAACAGGATGCTGGACAAAAAGTGGGCCACTGGCCTGATCCAGCAGGCTCTTACGTTCATAGGTTAATGTCTATTCATTACAGAATTTTATTTTGCAGTCACATCCACATCATGCATCCACAAAGCACACGATAATCCTGGGAACTGTAGTTTGCTAAGGGTGCTGGGAAATGTAGCTTTGTGAGGGCTAAACTACTGTCCCAATAATTCTTTGAGAAAATTTAATAATATAATATAATAGTAATAATAGTAATAATGATAGAAGTAAAAAAGGTAAAGATAAAGGACCCCTGACAGTTAAGTCCAGTTGCAGACGACTCTGGGGTTGCGGTGCTCATCTCACATTACAGGCCAAGGGAGCCAGGATTTGTCTGCAGACAGTTTTTCTGGGTCATGTGGCCAGCAAGACTAATCTGCTTCTGGCACAATGGAATACCGAAACCAGAGCAGCGCACTGAAACGCCGTTTACCTTCCCACCAGAGCGGTACCTATTTATCTACTTGCATTTTGGGGCATGCCTTTGAACTGCTAGGTTGGCAGGAGCTGGGACCGAGCAACGGGAGTTCACCCTGTCACGGGGTTTCGAACCTCCGACCTTCTGATCGGCAAGCCCAAGAGGCTCAGTGGTTTAGACCACAGTGCCACCCACGTCTCATGATAGAAGTAGTAGTAGTTAAAAATGCATAAATATTTTTGTTTTAAAGAAAGAAAAGAACTCTGGAGCAAGAAAATAATCAGAATAGCTCTTCAATTTACTGTGAATTGCAAACAATGTATTGTTTAAGGTAACTTCAATAAATGAACAGAATAATAATAATAATAATAATAATAATAATAATAATAATAATACATGTGCTTTAAATCAGGGGCGGAGGAAGGGGGTGCGGGCTGCCCCAGGTGTCACCACCGAGGGGGGTGACAAGATGCTGGGCGACATTCACCACGGGGCCTGCGGCATGCCCCAGCCACACGTCTCTCCTGGGAGTGATGCAGTGGCTTGGGCGCCCGCAGGCTCCGTGCTGCCACAGACAGTCCGCCTGCTGCTTCCCCCTCAGCTGTAGGGCGGCTGGGTGGGAGGACGCAGGCAGACTCCTCAGAGGCCCCACTGAGCATCCTGCCCCTATGGGTGGCTCGCCCCGCCCCTGGCCGCGCCGCCCAAGGCACTCAAGCGGCTTCCTCTGCTACTGCTTTAAATGTATGTTGTGGGTGTGACCGTCTTCTTAAGTGCTTTGGGAATTTTATTGTGGCAAATGATTCATGTATTAAGTAAACCTGCAATGAGAAGTGCACTCCGTCTACCCTCAAAGAGCCCACCAGTGCTGACACCTGCCATGTCTCTCCCTTAGATGAGGCAACAGGTACCACTGAATATTTCCCAGAATGCCCCAAAATGCCCAGCACAGTGCCACTCTATGATATTGCAGAAAATTTAAATGGAGCCCGGACTGATAGTTTGTCAGCACGCACCACAATGTTGCATACTTCGGGGCAGGGTGGAAAATTTAAAGTAGGAGCTCATAGCACCCCACTACTCCCCACCTCCTGACACTGAATAACCCAAAAGCCAGGAGCCCAGCAAATTTAGTGGGGCACCACAGAGGACATTTTGCTGAGGGAGCTCTCAGATCAGTGTGTGAAATAACTCCCTCAGCCCTCAGTGCTATAGTTTCCTTGGCACCTTTGCAATTCTGTTTGTGACAGGGAGCTGCTGTCTGTGGTTCCTTGCGTACACAAAAGTAAGGGGAATAACACCCTTTTTGGTTTTGGTTTTTTCACGAAAAAACATACCTGTTGGTTAAAGGTCCCACAAATGGGTTGACTAAGAGCTGCACCGTGGCTTTCGAGGCAAAGAGCAGCCCAACGCGAACGTTCTCTTTGGACAGAAAGTCCACCCCATCTGTACAACTGTTACTCAGCAGCAAAGTGGTCGTGGGAAGGTGAGGGACAAGATTTCTGTCTTGGGTCTCGTTTGCGTGGACCGCAGGGGGATGAGCATGAGAGTCCAAGGTGAGAACTGTGGTTTCGTCATCTGGAGAGAGCCCAGAAGCATAGGGAGCTGTCGAGGAGAGGGCAGCAGTCGTCATCGCTGTGGTCTGAAGAGAAGAGTGGTTTGCGCTTTTGTAGGTGGCAAACAGGAAGGAAGGAATGATCGGCACTGAAAGGAAGTCCATCGAGAGGTTAGATATTGCACTTCTAGTGGGCAAGACGCAAAGCAGAGCAGCCGGATAAGAAGACAGGCATGAAGCAAGCTCCTCCCATAGAGACGTCCCATTCAACCCTTCTCTCGGTCCCATCAACATCAGAAGCATGGCTGGTGGTGACCCGAGAGAGAGCCTTTCCTGTGGCTGCTCTCATATTGCAGAATTCCCTCCCAAGAGATACGAGGTGGGTTCTCTCTTTGTTATTCTCCCATTGGCAGGCTAATACCTTACTATTCAGGCCTCTGAAAACTAAGGCACAGGTGGTGCTAATGACCAGGCTTGCTGCCAGGGCAAACTGTAATTTAACGTCGATTCTAATCTGTGTTTGGATATATTTTAACTCTCGTTGTTAACTAGTTTGTTTCTGTTACTTTGTATTTTATAACGTTGTTTTTAAGTGTTGTAAGCTTCCTTGAATCAAAACTTATGAGAAAGTCTCAATACAACAACAATAATAATTGCAATATAATACAATAACCAGAGGACTGTTTGATAGGAAGCAGACATGCTGCTATTGTGACTCTAAGGGATGGGTGGGGGACCACATTCACCTCCCAGTGAGGATCAGCAATAAAACTGCTTTGCAAAGCTAAGCAGGGTACGGTGTGGTTTCAAACAGAATGAGGACCACTTATTGAGATTCCTGCATTGCAGAGGGTTGGACTAGATAACCCTCGGGCTCCCTTCCAACTCTATGATTCTAGGCAATCACTCAAGGGTCACTTGCCAGAGATAAAAGTGGGAGATTTAAATGGTGCCATCCAACTGACTGCAGGAATGGAGCCAAGTGAGCTCAATGGCCGTATTATGGGAGGGAGATTACTGGAGGAGGTCAGCTGCAAGATGCTGGCCTGGATCCAGCCCGGTCTGTCAGCATTAACACAGCTCAGAGGAGAGAGAAGACAAAGCAATGTGCCACCTACCCACAACTGTCAGCAGCATGTTGTCAACCAGCAGGGCAACAAACACAACCAGCAGCACTAACTTCCGGGATTCCCTCCCCTCCTTTAGCCAGCTCCGCGGGGCACAATCCATTGGCAACCTTGGGGAAAGCAGCGCCATCAGCTTCAAGGTGCACTTCTTCGCCTGCTTCTCGGGGCTCTCAGTCCCCAGGTAGCTGTAAGAGGGGGGAAATGTTGCAAAACCTCTATCCAAACGCTTGGGCTTCGGAAGACCAACCAGGAGGACAAGTTTCCAGTGCTCGAAAAGCACTTGCTGTATAACGGGTTTCCATGCTCATATTTATTCATCTTTCAATTTGGGGTGGTTTATTTACAAATATAAAGTAAAGGGTAAAGGGACCCCTGACCATTAGGTCCAGTCGTGATCGACTCTGGGGTTGCGGCGCTCATCTCACTTTATTGGCCAACGGAGCCGGCGTACAGCTTCCAGGTCATGTGGCCAGCATGACTAAGCCACTTCTGGCGAACCAGAGCAGCGCACGGAAACACCGTTTACCTTCCCGCCGGAACGGTACCTATTTATTTACTTGCACTTTGACGTGCTTTCAAACTGCTAGGTTGGCAGGAGCAGGGACTGAGCAACGGGAGCTCACCCCGTTGCGGGGATTCGAACTGCCGACCTTCTGATCGGCAAGTCCTAGGCTCTGTGGTTTAACGCCCTCTCCGATTGCATGCATCTGCATATCATCAGTATGCAGATGATACCCAGCTCTACCTTTCTTTCAAATCAGAACCAGTGAAGGCGGTGACAGTCCTGTGTGAGTGTCTGGAGGTGGTTGGAGGATGGATGGCGGCAAACAGATTGAGATTGAATCCTGACAAGACAGAAGTACTGTTTCTGGGGGACAGGAGGCGGGCAGGTGTGGGGGATTCCCTGGTCCTGAATGGGGTAACCGTGCCCCTGAAGGACCAGGTGCGCAGCCTGGGAGTCATTTTGGACTCACAGCTGTCCATGGAGGCACAGGTTAAATCCGTGTCCAGGGCAGCTGTGTACCAGCTCCATCTGGTACGTAGGCTGAGACCCTATCTGCCCGCGGACTGCCTCGCCAGAGTGGTGCATGCTCTGGTTATCTCCCGCTTGGACTACTGCAATGCGCTCTACGTGGGGCTACCTTTGAAGGTGACCCGGAAACTACAACTAATCCAGAATGCAGCAGCCAGACTGGTGACTGGGAGCGGCCGCCGAGACCATATAACACCGGTCTTGAAAGACCTACATTGGCTCCCAGTACGTTTCCGAGCACAATTCAAAGTGTTGGTGCTGACCTTTAAAGCCCTAAACGGCCTCGGTCCAGTATACCTGAAGGAGCGTCTCCACCTCCATCGTTCTACCCGGACACTGAGGTCCAGCACCGAGGGCCTTCTGGCGGTTCCCTCACTGCGAGAAGCCAAGTTACAGGGAACCAGGCAGAGGGCCTTCTTGGTAGTGGCGCCCTCCCTGTGGAACGCCCTCCCACCAGATGTCAAAGAGAACAACAACTACCAGACTTTTAGAAGACATCTGAAGGCAGCCCTGTTTAGGGAAGCTTTTAATGTTTGATGTAACATAGTATTTTAATATTCTTTTGGAAGCCGCCCAGAGTGGCTGGGGAAACCCAGCCAGATGGGCGGGGTATAAATAATAAATTATTATTATTATTATTATTATAACCCACAGTGCCACCCGCATCCCATTTGCAAATATAAGAGTCCATAAAAAGAGTGTCGGACTAAGTCGCATTGATTTCAAAGCCTAAACACTAGGAAACCTTTTTCAGCCTGAGGACCACATTTCCTCCTGAGCTAGCTTCTGGGGTAAAAATGGGTGGACCAATGGAAGCGAACGTTATCTTCATGCAGTAGACTGGTTTCTACACACACACACACACACACACACACACACACACTTTGCATGCAGAGAGTCCCATTCTGCATCCAGGCTAGCAAGAAGCCTTATCAGAGGAAACCTGCCAGCCAGGCAAAAATGTCAAGGAAGGTGCATAGCAGGGTCAGTGTGGGGGCATGGCCTTCAGAGAGGGGTGTGTAGCCTGGGGAAAGGACCAGACATAAAGGACTGGAGGGCTATCTTCAAAGTTTCAAGGTGTTTATTAGCTCTAGACTCGAGACAAAGCTAAACTCTACTTTCTACTACATACAATTCTCCTGGTCTTCGAAGTAAAGATGCATATGTACAGATAGATCTGCTAACACTACCGACATGCTAGCTAAAGCTGCTATATGAAACCCACAGCTTCTTTCCCCGACTCTCACAGATTCAGAGTCAGACTATGACACACAAAGAGGGCAGCCTCAGGACATGATGAAAGAGACTATTACACCCATCTCTCTACGCACAGACATATCCCCTGAACTAATGGGAGGGCAATGGCTCAGCAAGTCATGCACTCAACCTCGCTGGTGTTGCTATGGCAACCCATTGCACCTGGCACCCTTGTCTCAGAGCCTCCAGACATGGGGGATGTGCTCCTCAAGATATGAGACCAAGCACTGTGCAATTTAACCCATTGTTCACATTGCACCAACAAGGCTGCAATCCAGGGGTAGGCAGCTCTTTTGCCACCATACGGTGGATGGGCAATTGGGACTGCGGGCCAGAGGATGTGGCAGTCAGTAGCTGGTGATGGGTGGAACCTGGGCTCATTCACACATACATTCACTGGGAAGATGGGCCCAGGGAGAGAACTAAAAGGCAGAACCAAGTTTTGTGAATGTTTTCATGGGCAGAATGCACCCCCTTCCCAGTACTTTTCCATCCAAGGGGCACTGAATTGTCTGTTGAAGTGGGGGAGGAAAATATAATCAAGGAATTGGCTGTGATGGCTGGGGAGAAAGAAAGCCCAGACAGAAAAAGAAAAAGAAAAATGGCACTTGTGGTAGTAGACATGGGGAAACAAAACCAGACAAAGGTATTGTCTGTTGGGTAGTGGGTGTACACCCCAAAGCCCTGCTTAGCTGAAAGCTTTTTGAGAGTAATTAGTTGCAGTGCTATTCTCCATAGCAAACTAGTGGATTTAAAAAATCTGTTTATCTGTTTTTTCTATCTTTCTCGACAGGTAGGTAGATGTTTTATATATTTTTACATTAAAATGGAAAATCAAGCTTAGAACAAAATAATCACAGAATGCAGGCATGAAAGCAGAGGCAAAGGGGGGGGCAGAGACATCAGTAATACATTTCAAACTTATAATAGCATAGAAATTATAACAAGTCTATAAAAGTTAAAAGACCATTAACATGGATATCCTTTATTTTCCAAGGTGATGAGCTGCATTCCCAGTGAACCTTTGTTTGTAAAGTTGTGCATATATTCCTATTTCATTGTATTATCCACAGCAATTTTTCATGTTCAGAGTATCCTCCTTTTTTGGCTTCATCAATCAACACAGCAGAACTTTTTAATATCCAAACACCAGCTATTTTTATCCCCTGTTCAATTTATCTGTCAAAGATACCCACCTATTGCTTCAAACAGATAGATCTTTCAAACAGATACAATCTTATGAAAAGACTTCTGGGGGGCAAAACCTCATTGCTTTATTTCATATTTTAAAAAAATAACAATGAGTGGATATTTATTATTGCTGCTTTGTCCTGGTAGCCTTCATTGCAACATGGGATGCTTTCAGACTCATTTTTGGACAGTTGCTATTTTGCTGTTAGGGTTCAGTTGCACACCAGAAAATTCAGGTTGCAAAATTAAAGTTGATTTGGCACTGTTGTGCAACAAACCCACTTTCACATGTACACATAAATCAGACTTTTGTAGTAAGGAAAGTGACAGGAAGATGTATGGAAAAGTGTGGGATAATAATTGCTTGATATGGCATCAGATAGCCTCCCGCACAAACAAATCAGAATAAATGCTCGATAAATAGCCATTATCATAAAATCTGCTCACAGATTTTGTGCAAATAAATGCTCAATAAACAGGTTGTCTAGAAGTGACTCTGAAATCTCTTTAGCACCTAACAGAGTCAAATGTATGGTAATTAAATCTGTACAATTCCTCCTGAACTCCATCATAAAGACTCTAATAAACTGTAGCCTCTGGGGCTTTAACATCATATTCTATTTTTTCCTCCTGTTGCACCTTGTTTTGATTAACATCGAGTGCAAAGAAGAGTCCAGGAGAACTCACAGCCTTGCCTGATATTTCTGTGACATTTTGGTAGTCCCTTTAAAGGTTATTTCCTATTGTATCTTTTAGGTTCTTTTTCTAATGGAGCAGCGCATCTAAGCTACCTGTATCTTTTTAAAAAAATGAAAACAGTGTTCCGGTTTAAGGAACCATATGATTATCCAAATAGCATCTAACTTTCTAGTCATTTTATGTCAAGAGGTCCTTCTCACTGAATTCAGTGGGCTTAATCACTAGTAATCAAGCTTCAGATTACAGTCTAAATCATCTGCCTGCCTGTCTTTCCTGCTATCAAAGATAGGATTTGAAACTCTAGTTCCCTGCATCCGTCTCCAACTTGTTGCCCAGAAGTAAGAAATGGAGAGTCCTTTTCCTTACCATTGCCGAGTGCATCACAGTCCACTCCTCTCCATGGTGCTGATGGCGGCACAGTGCTTTGAAAGTGTCCTTCCTGGTAAATTTATTAAAGCCTTTTATCTGGGGAGGATATGAGGATGCCTTGTCCAGGAAGATGCAAATGGAAGTTCAAATATGCTCCATTCAATCTGTCAGCTGCGTTTGCGTCAGAGGCAGGGGAACGGTGTGGACTGGAAAGGGCTGCAGAGATTATCTGCTGTACTGAGGCACCTGAAATCCACAGCTCTTTTTTTTTAATTATCAGGATTTATCTCTTAGACGCATGTGCTCTGTTGTCACAGCCCAATGAAGGTGAACAATGAAGGCCCCTTTTCCATGCGATAAAGGGTTGTTGCTCACCTTCAAAGGACTCCATCACTTTTCCCAATACAGGCTTCCTCCTCTAGGTCTCCCATCAGAATATTCCCAGCAAGATCACTGACCTGAAGGGAGCTGGGAGGTATTCCAACCTATCCCCTTTTTTTCTGAGACACCATCCATCAGCTCAAACCCACTTCTGACAGAGAAGCCCATATACTGGAAGATGGCAATATCCAAGCAACAATGTGGCCCAGAAAAAGTGCCATTTAGGGCCAAAAAGGAGAGTCCTGAAGTCTTCAAGTCCAGCTCAACAGCACACATAGACACATCACCTCTAAGGATGGGAGAATTGGTGTTTTTAGTTTCTCTCAGTTTCTCATTTTTCTATCTTACTTTGTATTATTTATAAAGTCCTTGTGGAATTTCATCAGCAGTTTAGCGCAAATTTCTCCTAATATATACATTGCATTGTTTCAGAAAGTGAAGATTGATGGGTTTGCCTTTAAATGCAAACAACCAAACTTCTCCCCTATCTCCAATGTGACCTCTCTCACCCATGTACTCAGGGCCAGTCCTACCATTAGGCAAAGTGATGTGATTGTCTCAGGCAGTCGATGCAAGAGGGTAGCAGCAGCCCCTGGATGTTCCTTCTAAGCCCTTCTGGCCAGTGGCATTGGAAGGGGGTGCGGGAGGTGTGGTCTGCCCCGGGTGTCATCAGTGAGGGGGGTGACAAAATAGCCAACCAGCTGGGAGGCGGGGACACCACTTCCCCAGTGCCAGCACTCAGCTCCGAGCGCACTGTGCACCCGCTTCCCGGCACTACCATCCTGAACTGGGAGCAGCTGGCACCGGCTTTGGGGAGCTGTGGGGAGGCGGGGCAAAGCCTGACTCCATCCCACTGGAGATGTGGGGCGGGGGCGAACTTGGAAGCAGAACCTTCTGCAGGAAAACACAACATGCACAAACAGGCGCCCTGCAGCAGCGAGTGTCTTTCAAAACACAAGCAAAGCAACCAAGCCAGGTGACTTTCGTTTATGCCATGTCCCCACGCCAAGCAGCCTTGCAAGGCTCGGATCTGGGGAGGGGGCTGCCAGAAGGGCGCAACAGCCTCCGCTTTGGGCTGGGGTTGCTCCAGTGGGGGGGGGGGTTGGCTGCGCGATGCCTTTGTTCTCTGCTGCTTGCCCCGCCCCCTCCCGTCCCAGGTGTGTTGGAGTCATGCTCCGCCGTTGCTTCTGGCCACAGCCCTTTGTGGGAGGACAGAGCTTTGGATGGTGTATGGCCTGTCCTGACCCACTGAAATTAATGAACAATCATTTCCATTGATTTCAATGGCACTACTCTGAGTAAAACTTAGCTGAATACCACCCATGATGCTGCTCATTACTAGTTAAGTAGCACACACAAAAAACACTCGGTTCTGGTGAAACACTGTCATTTTCCCACACTTAGATCACAGTACCAACAGTTGATGTCACATTTTCTCCAGTGAGAAATATTACTTTCTGAGAGTTTTGAAAATGCAATATCCCCACAGTGAGAATGCAATATCCTGCAGTGCGGTGGAGAAAGAGATGTGCCCACAGTGCAAAAGATGATAGACAAATATGTATACATATTGCTTAGCAAATTAATGGTTGCCAAAGGACCCAAGTCTCTACTCTTCTGAAGGAATAAATAAATAGCAACATTTATCTTGCGCAAGAATTGTCTGCGTGAACCATAACAAGGGCAGTAGCCTGTAACTGTTATCTCCCACTGCAGCCTTTATTACTCAAATATTGGATTAGATACCAATCACAACTGGATGATAAGCCTCCGGAGAACAAACAACTACTATAATTGGAGCAGCTTCTAAAAGCACTGTACTTTGAAGGCTGCATTCTATCTGCCATTGTGAAAGGCTGAGTTGGGGGGAATTAAGTAAAGCAGGTAGGATCATTTGCAAAATAGGGGTGCACTAAAAGTATTGTATTGTTTGGTAGGGTATAGAAGCTGGAATTCTCTCCTTGAGAAGCCTGCATGGTGGGTGAATTCAAGAGCATTGTGGGGAAGAAAGAGGACCAAAATCACTGTTTGCATCATTAAAGTTTCTTCCTGTATGCTTTGGTGGATATGGTTACATCAATCTTGTAAGCCAGTATTACTGTTACCATATCTATGACTACAAAATTACACTGTGTGTTTTGTACTTATGCTGGTTTTTTATGTTGCTGCCAAAAATGGTAATAAATAAAGTGGGGGGCGGGGGGGTGGAACAGGCATCCAAGGATGAAGATCTAATATGAGAGACGTCATAGCTCAAGACTTCCTGGCACACATGTCCTTTGACGTGGAAGCTCTTCAAATAAATCTATGCCACCTTCACATACAGAACATGTAGCTCAAGCTAGAATTGGGTGTGCCCTTTAGTGTCATGTGTCAAAGCACTTGCCAAAGCAGTCAGAAACTATATTGGGGTCAATAGCACATATCACAAAAACTGTTTCTTCAAATTCTTCACCCTGTTCCCAAGCAGTGAGGGAATTTCACTCAATATTCTCCAGGGAGTATCACATGTGAAGGGCATATCTTTAGCAAACAATATTGGGGTCAATAGGACACATTCCTACTCTCTGCTGCGTGGATGGGGCATCTTTGTGGCCAGGGTCCAGAACGATGGGAGTTGTAGTCCAACAACATCAGGTGAGTCACATGTTCCCCATCCCTTTTGTACGAGATTCAGAACCTTTCAATGGTTGCAGTTGAAACTGGAGGAGAGCAAAAAATCCAAACACATTTTTCCAAAATCTTCACCCTGTTCCCAAGCAGGTTGTTGTTGTTGTTGTTGTTGTTGTTGTTGTTGTTGTTGTTATTGTAATATCATTTATATCCCACCCATCTGGGAAGCTTTTAATGTTTAATAGGTTATTGTATTTTAGTGTTTTGTTGGAAGCTGCCCAGAGTGGCTGGGGAAACCCAGCCAGATGGGTGGGGTATAAATAATAAATTATTATTATTATTATTATTATTGGGAATTGCGCTCAATATTCTGCAGAGGTGACAAAGATTCTTGCATGGGAAGGGCTCCTCTTTAGCAAATGTAGTACACTGCAGAGTGGAATTCACTCTGGTCAGTGACTGAAACAAATTGATGGAGTCACTGATTGACTGATTGATTGATTGATTCAGCAGAGTGGAGCTAGCACACTGCACATGCTCAGGAGCACTGCCAAGCTCTATGATAATATATGATATGTATATATATTCAGGTCCAGGGTTTAGATCCCAGGCGCTCCCCGTGGAGCTCTGGCTGAAAACAGATCCCCCTTCTCCCCTCCCGCCTCCGCTCAGCACCCTGGCCAGCTCCTTCTCCCTCCCGCTACTTCCGGGTTCTCCCCGCCGGCTCGCGGGAGGGGCGGGAGGGAGGGAGGGCAGAGCCCGGCGAGCAGTGCCTATATGAGCGCCTGCGCAGTAGCGCTGCGGGCCATTCGAGGGATGGTGAACGGAGTCGTGCCCGAGCTCAGTGAGTAGCGGCGCCGGGAGGCAGGTGGGGAGAAGGGAGGGGGAACCGGTGCCTTCCGGCTATGATCTCGTAAATAGATGTGTGCATTTATGGAATTTTTAATTGCACATTAGTATCCAATTATTATGAATAATAAGGTAATGGTAAAGGAGCCCTGGACGGATTAAGTCCAGTTAAAGGCGACCACGGGGTGCGGCGCTCATCTCTCTTCAGGCGATTCCATTTTTTTACAAAAAGAAGTTGCATTGATTTCAAGAAGGAAGGAACGGGCTGTTGCAGAAAACTCAGCTTTCTTGCCACCCTGGCCCCTTAAAATAAAACTTTCTCATTGTGGGTTGGGGGGTAAGGGGCTTGAACTGCTTCCATGTCCCTTCCCAAGATTAGCAGAATAGCAAGGGGAAGTCGTAAGCATTTTCTTAATTTACAGACGGGGTACAGGTTGCAGAATTTTAGTTACCATACACAGATTTTATTTTTTTTCAAGTGGGACAGTAAGAACCCAACCTTGACTCTTGAAGGGCAGACTAGTCAAGAAAGGCTGCCCACAAATGTAGAGATTTCGTATGGTGCTGCCATTGTTTCTTTCTGGGCTTCCAGCCTTCGAAATACAGTGGTACCTCAGGTTAAGTACTTAATTCGTTCCTGAGGTCCGTTCTTAACCTGAAACTGTTCTTAACCTGAAGCACCACTTTAGCTAATGGGGCCTCCTGCTGCTGCTGCACCGCCGGAGCACGATTTCTGTTCTCATCCTGAAGTAAAGTTCTTAACCCGAGGTACTGTTTCTGGGTTAGCGGAGTCTAACCTGAAGCGTATGTAACCTGAGGTACCACTGTAGAACCAACCATTTCTTTCTGTCCTCAGCAGCTGTGCAGAATCTCAACAGCTAGCTGGCAACTGTGGCAACCCAAAGCCACCTCCCTCTCCATCCGACTGCGCGGAGTGATGATTGGTTGGCCTTTCTTATGAAGCCCTTTTTCATCCCCCATCAAGCTGTAGAGTGTTGATTGGCAGGCCTTTGTGGCAGTCAGCAAACCACACATACCTTCTTGCGCAGAGCACTGTTTCGACTTCTTCCCAAACATCCAGTTTGTTTCTTTTTAAAAAGGCGCTGAACACAGGAAGTTGCCTCCCTCTACTGGTCCGTCTAGCTCAGTATTATGAGCTCTCCTGGGTTTCAGGCCAAGAATCTTTCTCAGCCCTGCCTGGAGATGCCAGTGAAGGTTGAACCTGGGACATCCTGCAGGCAAAGCAGAGGCTATTCCACTGAGAGCCCTTCCAATGGAATGAACCTTAACTGGATAAACATACTGTATAACTGAAGCTTGGGGTGGGCTGGGGGTAGATCAAAAGCAAGTTCAAAAGCCAGCACTTCATTCAGGGCCTGGCACGTGCTCCAAAGGAAAAGTAAAGGTTGGAGGATCAGAGAACTGGAATGGGCCCAAAGGACAATCTAGTCCAACCCTCTGCAGTGCAGAGACTGCAGAGTGAAAACACACTGGCTCTCCTTTTAATGGCTGCATTCTCTGTTTTGTGTCTGCAGAGCAATTATTATTCTGCTCACTAAATTATTGACTATGGCCAGTGAATACCCACTCTACATAACTGCTCAACACACACACAAAACATAAATTCTGTTCATGGGTCCATGAGATGCAGCAGTGACACAGCCCTTGCTTGCTTCCCACGTGGGATGTACCTGCACACCTTTTTACAAGTGGGCTTTTATTTTTAGGTTTTCCTTATCCACTTTTACCTTTTGCCCCGCTCTTTCCAGGAACTGATTTGTGCTTTAACACACCGTTTCTGAGCATGGTTTCTGCTTTGTTTTGCCCTGAGCTTTCCCCACAAAACCCCGCTCTTTAAATCTGGATCAGAGCAAATGTCAATTCGGTTTTTACTCAGATTGCTGTTTGCTTTACGATTGAGCTTTAAAGAGCAAGTTTTTGCAGAGAAAGCTCCCGAGCAAAAAAAGGGGGGGGGGCATGGAGCTTTAAATCACAGACCGTTCCTGGAAAGAGACGAGGAAGGGTCATGTGGATAAGCCCTTATATTGCACAGATGGACTTTGGAAAGTAAGGAACTGAACTGCCTTCTGAACTGTGACTCTGTGGAAAGAGAAATGTTTGTGTGTTAGGGTTAACTGGCTGCCAGCTAATGTAGCCAAACCAGTGCAACAAGGCGACTGCCTTCGTACAGGGCTGCCTGCCAAACCCTACTGTCTGCTGTCCACATTCGTTTCTGACTCACCTCTAGTTGTCACACCCAATTTGCTGCAACTTTAAGTCTCTGTTTCCCCAAGGATAGCTCAGGGAGTGCCTGACGCTTCCTAATGTCGGCATTCAAAGTTTCTGAAACCTCAGGGAGAATGCCTGAATATGGCGAACTGAAGTTTTTCATCCAGAAGGCTCGGAGTCAGGTGACTGGAGGTGGGATGACGATGAGTGGTCTGAGGGAGAAGACTGGAAGGAGGAGGGGTTGGAAGCTGAAGGGTTAACAGGGTTTAGTAAGCAGGAAGAGAGCAGTCCAGAATCAGAGGCTGGAGAGGAGGCAGGCCAAGATACATGGTGAGGCAGACTGCTGAAGAAGCCAGGGAATCTCCCCTTCCTGCTGGGACCAGCTCCACCCCCCTGGAACATACAGAGAAATGAAGAGGTCAGAGCAGAGAGGAGCCTTGTGTGCAAGCACAGTTTGTGACTGCTTGGGAAAGACCCTGGAGAGGAGGAGCCTTAGGAAGTTCTGGGAAGGCAGGGACCTCCTCGCAACTACTTTGTTGGAGCAAGACCTACTGGGAAGAGTTGCTGGGACCACTAGGCCTGTGCCGTTTCGGTTTCTCGAATAAGGAGTTAACTTCACTGACACCGTGCTTTGCTTTTATAGCTGACCTAATGCTTGACTCTAGCTCCTGACAGCTACTGCTTTTAAAACGGCAACCCTAAAAACACCACCTGCCCCACAGCATGTGCTGGAGTGGTGTCAAGGTCAAATTGCAGCAGCTGCAGGTGGTGTGAAGCAGAAATGGGAACCTGCAAAGGAGTTTGTAGCCATGACCTGACAGTTGCATGCAACTGAAGGACTAAGCAGGAGGCAGAAACAGGGAGCGGGTGAGATAGGCGTCCGGAAGGCAGATGGCAGGGACTAGAAACCTGGAAGTGTAGCTTTTTGCCACAAGGCTGCCCCTAGTTTGAATGGTGAGGCCAAATTTAGCTTGCTTTGCCTGAAAGGAAGTGAGGTGGCATCTTATCCTACCCTGCTGCATTCTGACCGCAGCAGATGGCTCAGACAGAGGAAGTGCTGTGGGACATGGGAGTAATACACAGCAGGAAGTGAAGCAGGACTGGCTATCTGGGCCACAGTGTCCCTGTCCTGGTTTCAGCTGCTATATACAAGACTTCTGCTGCACGGATGCTGTTGGCTGGCCTACTGACAGCACCTCTGAGCATGTGCAGAGCAAAGTGGACCGTGTTTTATTACTTTAAAACTTATCACATGGGAACACCCCTTCCTCAATAAATTGACAATTAATTTTAGGGAAATAGCAAGAATGCACCACTTTTCCTGGCTCTGGGAAACATGGGAGCCTATCGTTTCCCAGGGTCAGATTATTTCCCCATGTAGCTCAGCATTGCTTACTCTGCCTGGCAGTGACGTTTCTCAGTAGGAAGCAAATTTCCTTTTGCATCACCAGCTTTAGACGCACCTCTTTTCTAGCAACAAGTGAATAAAGTGAACTTCCACCCCAAGCAGTAGAATTCTAGGCAACTGTGCAGCAGACAGGTGGGAATGTGTGCGGAAGAGTAAGATTTGGTCTCTGGTTACCCATTTGGGGGAGCAGCCTTTCATGGGCCCAGCTGCAGGCTGAAAGGGGTCGGCAGCTTTCCAACCTCCAGAATGGAAAGGCAGTTATTTTGAAGTCACCATGGGAGGCATCCAGTAGACACCTCTGTCTCTACCACCAGACTAGGCATAGCATCAACCCACATCCCCACCTAAGGAGCTGAATTGGCACCACATACATGCCTGCCACATCCATCCTCTCCCCTCTATGTTTGTTCAGACCCTAAAGCTCTCCTAAGTGCAACAGAAACTTGTGCAGAGGTGTGTGCTGGCTTAGGCCTCGCTGTATCCTTCCCATCCTGAGAACCCAGCCCAGTCACAGATTTGGGTGTGCCACAGGATTGGTTGCTGGTCTCTGTGTTTGAACCCTACCTTTTGCTGCAGGCTTGCAGTTAGTGGGCAAGTCACCCTTCCTCGGGGGCTTATGTGGCATCATCTCGGAACACTTGCTGTGCTACGCAAAGAGGACAAGTGCCAAGGAGGTTTCCTAAACTGAAGAGAAATTAGGTCTCAGACGAAGGAGTCGGCCCAGCAGCGGATAGCTTTATAGTATGGGTAGGCAAACTAAGGCTCGGGGGCTGAATCCAGCCCAATTGCCTTCTAAATCCAGCCCATGGACGGTCCGGGAATCAGCGTGTGTTTTTACATGAGTCGAATGTGTCCTTTTATTTAAAATGCATCTCTGGGTTATTTGTGGGGCATAGGAATTCATGTGTTTTTTCCCCTTTCAAAATATAGTCTGGCCCCCCACAAGGTCTGAGGGACAGTGGACCGGCCCCCTGCTGAAAAAGTTTGCTGACCCCTGCTTTAGAGCGCTAGCTGGAAGCTGATTGGCTCCCCCTGACCTCTGCTGTGCTAGCAGCTGCAAAACACACTCTAGCCAGTGATGGTGCTGACACGCAGCAGAGCAGAAGAAGGGTGCTCAGCACTGCCTCTGCCCACAGCTGCAGATGCCAACACTGCTCCAACCAGTCGCATTTCTATTGGCAAGAACATGAAAAGAGCCCTGCAGGATCAGGCCAATGGGGACCCATTTTGTCCAGCATCCATTCTCACCTTGGAAAACCCTCCAAGCAGGACCTGAGCACACGGGCCTTCTCCCTTCTTGTGGTTTCCACCACCTGGTATTCAGAAGCATTTAGTGCCTCCCAACTGTGGAGGGAGAGCTTAGCCATCACGGCTCATAGCCACCAATAGCCATAAATTTGTCCTAACCCTCTTTGAAAGCCATCTAGGTTGGTGGTCATCACTGCCTCCCAATGGAAGCGAGTTCCACAGTTTAGCTCTGTGCTGCACGAAGAAAAACTGTCTTTTGACTGTCCTGAATCTTCCCACATTCAGCTTCATTTCTCTGTGCTGGCTATAATTTCACAAACTTCTAGCATGTCACCTTTGACTCAAGGCCGGCTTGTGATCTTGGAACTGAGCAGGTGGGGGTCACTTCTTCCAGGGTCAAAGGGTGGGGTAGGAGGAAAGGTCCAGAAGCCACTTGCTGCCACTTCACTGCAAACCTGCCTCCTGCTTTCTAGCTGCACACCCACACTCTTACCCAAGGCTTTCTCACGTTCCCATCCAGGTAAACCCTTCAATACCACCAAGAAACCAGGAGTAACAGTGACCCACATTGCAGGGCCACAGCGTAACTACACCATAGAGACTGAGGGGGAGCCATCAAAACAGTGGCAGTTTGGAGGTGCAGCTTGGCTAGCGAGGACCGCGGTCTGCACGCCTTGCCAGGGCTCCTGGCCGGATGGACGACACCTTGAGGATCTTTACTTGGGCCACCGCTAGCGAGCCGAAGAGGATGCAGATGCAGATGCTGGTTAAGAAGGTGGATGGGCCAATGAGCAGGAAGAAAGCATAATCTTTTACGTTCAGCCAGGGCTCCCGGCAGTGAGCAAAGGACTCGTTCCCAATGGCAGCGATGGGATGTTGGGTGAGCTGTGTGGGGCGTTTGCAAGAGACAGAGTCCACCTCTGGAAAAGGGAGAGACAGAGACTCAGGGCAAGGTTGTGGTTATTGCAGCAGTTGGGGATGTTGGACCAGAGGATTGCTAACCAACAAGCACAAACCGGTTTAAGCTCTTAAGCTGCCTGACAAAGGAATTAACGTGGATTGCTTGGAGGTTGCTTCTGCTAGGACCTTTTAGGGAGACCAAGGCACCTGCTGTTCTAAAGTTAGCCAGAAAAGAAATCAAAACAGCAGTTCCATGTGGTGCATAACTTCCATAAAAATCCATCAATATGTCTTTTACATGATTAATTGCCAAACCAGAGATAGTTGTGACCTCGCCCCCCCCCCGCCCCGGGTGTCTGGCCGGGAAGGAATCTAATTTAGAAATAAAGATTGTATCCAATGTTAGTCCTACTCAGAGGAGACCCGCTGAAACTAATGTACATGGCTAACTTAGGTTCATTTGTTCCAATGGGTCTGCTTTGAACTTTGTTGGATACAACCCTAAATGAACAAACAGATGGTTAGTCATTTCTAAAGGAGCTGATGGTGCTATAATAAAAGCCAGTTGCGTCCAGCTGCCCTGCTTCACCCACCACACACCATGTATTCTTTTTGGCAAGCTGCTTGGGGAAACTGAATCCTCCCCCTAAAAAAAATTGTTATGGCTCCAATTTATTTATTTGTTTTGAGAAACTGTGTTCACAGACTTGTATTGCTGGAACTTTGAAGGGCAGTGGAGATAACTGACAATAAAAATTTCAACCACTTTGAGGTTTTCTACAGTCAAGCAGTACAGTCAACTCTTATCTTACATGAGGGTTACATTTCAGGGATAGTGCATAAATCCAAAATTGTGTAGAGTCAAAACACGAGTGCTGGTGGAAGCTGGTGGAATTGTCAACATCATTTCCCCCCCCAGACACCCGTTTTTAAAAAAAGATTTAAAATATTTTTTTGCCAAGCGTATAAAGCTAAACGTGCACAAGTTAAATGTGCCTAAGTTGTGGGTCTACTGTTTATAAATTTCATGAAATAAAACAATAAATAAAGGTGATTGTTGTTGTTGCTAAAGCCACCAGCTACAGGTGAGCTTTCCAACCCCTTCCCTGTTGAGTCCTGCTCACCTGGGACTTTCTCCACGTTGTCCGTGAGCCACTGGTAGAGGGGCTGGATGGCGCAGGTGCACGCCCAGGGGTTGTTGTGCAGCCTGAGGAAGTGCAAGGAAGGCAGGTTGCTGAAGAGGTCGGGCGAGAGTGAGACAAGTGCATTGCCCTGCAGAAACAGAGACTCGAGGTGGGGCAAGGACCTGAGCAGCTCTGGCTCCAGCGTCAAGAGCTTGTTGTTCCCCAGGTTCAGCATCCTCAGCCTCGGCACGGGGAGGAAAGTATTGGGTTGCAGGACAATCAGGTAGTTCCCACTCAGGTCCAGTTCCCGCAGCTCACTAAGGCCAGCCAGGGCCTGGGGGTGGATGACCCCGAGGATGTTGCTCCGAAGGCTCAGGTGGCGCAGGGCGCCCTGGACGACAAAGGTGCGGTTCTGGAGGGTAGCAATGCGGTTGTAGTCCAGCAGGACAGTGGTGGCATTGGCTGGAAGGTCCTCCGGCACCCAGCGCAGCTTGTGTTCCATGCAGTTGATTTCCCCAGAGGTACAGCTGCAAACAGCTGGGCAGGCAGAGCAGCTGGGGGATGGGTAGAGGAGGAGGAGGAGGGTGAAAGTGGCAAAGGTCTGAAGGCAACTGCAGCGGGTAAGGCTAGAGCCTGAGGGGAGGACCTGGCTTCTACCACACCAAGCCATGGAGCCTCCTCTTCATGCCCACCCTGACTCCTGGGCCAGGATTCACAGCTTGTGCCAAAAACCTCCCAACCCACCAGCCTTTCCCTGCAAAAGGAGGGCAATTCTCTGGCTCCCCTTCTTAGCAACTGCCCTTGCTCCAGCAGAGTCCTGCATGCCAGCCTTGCTTCTGCCCAGCTATTAACTTGGCTGCTCTTCTGGGTGCAGCTGATGATGGGTGGAGCTTTCGCTCTTCCTTAGCAAATATTTTAACAGGGCAGCCTCGCCTGCCAAGGGGCAAAGCCACAGCTTCCTCCTTGGCCCAGCCTGTCTCCTCCAAAAGAGCCACACCAGGCTGCCCTGGGATAGCCAGCTCCCAGCTTTGCCTGGCATCACCCCTCAGCTCCTGCTCTCAGGCTGCCCTGGCACATCATGCCAGGCAAGTTAACTGGTTTACTTATTAGTGTGCTTCACCCTGCCCTTCCTCCAAGGAGCTGCTCAGAGCAGCATTTCAGGCTCACAGAAAGAAGCCTGTAAGGTAAGGTCAGCCTTGAAACACAAGGCATAGTTATAGTTGAGGGGATTCACACCACAAGAGGTGGGTGACAGTCAGCTTGGATGGCTTCAGGAGAAGGACTAGGCAAATTTGAAGAGGTGGTGGAATGATGCAACAACATGCTCATGAGGCTGGAACTGGGATTCCCAAGGGCCTTGCCTATGCTTGACTCCAGCTCCTGAGTGTCAGAGAGGGACTTGGCTGCCTGCTGCAGGGGACAGGACGATGGAGGAAGTGGATGAAAACTCTGACAAAGCAGCTTTTGTTCCGCCATAAGGCGGGCCAGCTACTGGCCCATTTCCAGTTGCACAAGGGGTGCCCCATGGACTGCAGGTGCCAACAGCCATGGGGGGAGGGGGTGCTTCTGAATAGCCATTGCTGGAAGCCAAAGGAAAAGAGAGTTGCTCTTCCATGCAGGTCCTGTTGGTGGGTTTCCCATTGAGGCATGTGGCTGGCCAACCGGAGTGGAAAGGTGTCACAACTCCCTCCCTCTACAAATGGGACACCCAAATTTGCCACTTCGCCCTGAGCCCCTGCTGCTGCCCATCCATCCATCCATCCAGCCAAGCTCCCAATGGAAACAGGAACACTCGGGATGCAAGCCTCAAGAAGATAGGAGGGGACGACCCCCCCAAAACCTTTTATTGGCCCCTTCCCTCCCTCCTTCCTTCCTTCCTTCCTTCCTTCCTTCCTTCCTCCAGGATGCGGAAACAGCATCATGGGTATTTGGCATCATAGATGATTTTGGAGGAGTTTCCCCGGTCCCTTTCGTCTTCTGCGGTGAGGTTGAGGGAGTGCAGCACTTTGTACTGGACCATGGTGATGAGGGCCAGCTCCTCAGGATCTAGGCCGCTCATCAGGGTCACGTCTGGGGGTAGAGGAAAAGAAAGCACACTGGGTGGCTGGTTCCGTACCTGCCGACTTTTCCATGCCCAGACCAACCCGAGGAGGGAGGAGGGTCCTGTGCTGGATCCCTTCCTGCCAGCACAAAGCTGTCAGCTGAAGAAGCATTTCAGCTACCCAAAGAGGGCAGCTTGCTGGGAAGTACCATCTCTGCTGAAGACCTTCCTCTTCCAACAAGACTTTCAGTTTGAGACTTTTTCCAATCTTCCTCTCCACTGGAAGCATTTAAAAATGTTTTGAAAGGTTTTTGGTAATGTTTTGTTACTCGCTGCCACCCTGGCCATCTTTCGGGGGAAAGGCAGGATATACATTTATTAAACATAGAACTAAAGAAGAGGGGCGTGGCAGGGCCAGGAGGTGGAGCTGTTGATACAAAGCACAATCCTAACTTTTAGGGCTGGTGCTCTGGAAAAAAGGAAGCAGCCAGCAACCAGTCAGACAAAACTAGCAAGGAAGTATCCCACGAGCCCTGTCAACAGGTAAGTGGCAAGGAGCTGTGCAGTTTAAGGAACTGGGCAGCAAGTGTATGGATGTGGTGTCACTGGACTTGTGCTGTACTAGTGGCCACAAGACACAGCCTGGCCACCTGCCGTGTCCCCCACCCACCCAAATAAGAGGTACCAGCTGCCAGAGGCCCCTGAATGCTTCACCCTCTCCACATCACCAAGCCCAAATTCAACAACACTTAACATTGCATCCATTGGGATCCTACTGTAAACAACAGGCCATGGACCTCTGCTCAGCTTGCCAGCACAGCCAGTAAAGTGTACAAATACACAAATCAAATAAATGAAGAAGAATGAAGCCTGGTAAGGCCGGTTTTCAGTGGCTCAGGCAGGTTTAGCAAAATACCTCTCCATATGCAAAGAAGCCAAGGTCTGGCAAGCAGCTCTGCTTCAGTGGGGAGCTTGGGCTTTGCAATGTTTATTTTTATTTTGTTTACCTTGCAGAAAGATTGAGGTCCTGCAAAGTGGCTTGTAAGGATATGCAGGACTATTTACGCCATGCCATGCCAAGGAATAACACACCAGGGATATTGTTTTAAGAAAGAAAGCTGTTATCCTTGGAAATCTAAGCCCAGAGACTGAGGACCCAGAGAATGTGGAGGGTTTGCCCATGTGCTCCCAACCCAACTCACGGGACAGGGGCTCTTTGCTTACCAGTACAGGCAGGCAGACAGAGAGAGCAATTGCTCCAGGTTGTCATTTGCTGGCAGTCCTCCACACACGTCTGCACTGGGACACCACAGACTGCAACAAGAAAGGCCCCTTAGTTATTTGTCTCAGGCAAAACCTCAGACTCACCGCCTCCTCTTCCTACTCAGCAGGATGTAACTATGCAAATGCCTATGCTACCACCAGTGTAAACTGGTTTAAGTCAACTTCTCTCCCCCCCCCCCACTGCAAAACCCATACTCTGTGCAAAGGAAGGATGGCAGAACCAGGAAATGGTGGGGTCAGTACACATGGTAGGAGGACTGGACAGTGCCAGACTCTGGTGAAAACACCCTCCAAGGGCTAGGGAAGGGGCTGCCCCACAGCTCTGGAATGCCTCTCCCACCCCCAAGCATCTCAGCCTGCGGCTTTCCACCATTACTGAAGTAACAGAGCCAAGCCCCAGATGTACAGGGCTGAAGGCTGGGTCAGAAAGTTCCATTCTCAAGAAGATCTAAGGACTGGCTAGCATCACACACCAGGCACAAGAGAGTCCACGGAAGTCATTCATTGTTAACCGAAGGAGCGAATTTGCTTCCTGAATAAGTTATCTAAGAAATGCAATTGCTGCTGCCTCAAAAATGCAAGTCTGTATTTCCACCCACCCCACTTAGACCTTCCTCTACCCCTGTTTCTCCATGACTCAGTGAAGACATATTGCCCCCCTCCCATTTTGCAGGGCCCAGCATAGCATCAGGCTAACCTTCTGATGGCACCGTTCTCAAGAGGAAAAGAAAGCAGACCAGGATAGGAAGGGGCCGGGGGGGGGGGAGAGACCGAGCAAACAATCCAGGAGAAGGGGGAAGAAATTTGTCACCTCCAGTGTGAGAGGGCAGATCATGTTTAACAGCACCATACTAACCATGTCTACTCAGAAATGAGTCCTGTTGAATTCAACGGAACGTACTCTCAGGTAAGCGGGGATTGGATTGCAGCTATGCCACGTCAAAAGGAAAGCATAGGAACCTGTTCCATCAGGAAAGTAAACAGACTTCTCTGTGCCCGCTGTCCCAACCCGCCTCTGCAACAAGCAGGTTTCTGTCACTGGGGTTGCCCAGGACAGCTGGCAGGAACAGGATGTCCTGCTGGGAGCAGCTACACACAGGTATGTATGACTAAGATGTGCTCTCTCTCTCTCTCTCTCTCTCTCTCTCTCTCTCTCACACACACACACACACACACACACACACACTGCTGCTAGAGTGAACCACATTCATCCAGGTTTGGTGCTCAGCAACTGAGCAGGTACTTGTGCACTCCTAAGTGGCCACAGCCTGCCAGCCATGCTATGTAACCCACTGGAATGTTGGCACAGGCCACAAAAAAATGAGTTTCTTGAGCCACTGCTGCTCCCCAAGAGAGGCTCTGTGACAACGACTGCCGTCTCCCTCACCTTTCTCAGCCGTTGTCTGGAATTGGCCGCTGCAGTCGCAGGCAGGTCGTGGTGGGGGTGCCGAGGCCCTATGACAGGAGGGGCCGCTGAAGCCCTCTGCACAGACTGAAAGGAAACAGAGCAAATGAGTGCAGCAGGGCTCAGGCATGAGAGGGAAGGGCATGGTCGCCCCAGAAGCAGCTGACATCACACAGCTCTCTCCTCCAAGCAACCACGTTTCTGGGGCTTCGCGACATAACACACAGCATTAAAAGCCAGCAGAATGTTCTCATCAAACACCTGACTTGAGCAACTGTTGCTGTTGTTATTTCAACTTGGCTCTCAGGCAAGCCAATGAGGGCAGAGAAAGAAGGCCGAGATGGACAGTGGCTTCGCCTTTTAGGCTGGCCTACTGACTGCAGCTGGCTTGACACTTTCCCCCCATTACTTTTCCGCTGTTCTTTAACATCAGCATGATGCACAGAAGTCCAGCAGATGAAGTTCTTCCTTTAATCAACAGGGAAAGCTACACCAGTTTCATGTCTTGCACATGGAAGCAGCTCTCGACAAAGGGCTGTCCATACCTGGGCTTAATGCAACCCATGCAGCTCTCCTGTTTGGATTTTCAAAGCACAAGGAATCTCTGGATTTAGGGAGGAGATGTTGGAGGAGAGCCCCCACATGGATGAGGGGGGAATAAAGTAGGCGTGAGTGGTTCACGATCTGCATTAACCCCAGTTTGGACAGACCCTAAGGCCTTTGCATTGCAGACCTGGATGACCTGGTGCATGTGCTCCTCACCGGAGCAGCCAGGACGCAGGCATGTTGCAGATCGCTGGGGGTGGCACTCTGCCCCTGGGCAGGCAGTGCTGACTCCAAGGTAATTCATGGTTCAGAATTACACTTTGGTGCGCATTAACCTGGTAACCTTATATCCGAAGCCCTTAAGTCTGTTCCATGTTCCTTCTCTTCTTCATATTCTCCTTTCACTCGAGGGAACTCCAGCTTAGTAATGTTTTTGACCCTTTTCAACAAATCAGCCCCTTTTCCAAAGTCCAGACTAGACTCCATGTAGTATTTAAAAACATGTTTCAGAATCCCTCCAAGATTAAGAGCCTCCACAGCCCCAAACATCTCACGGCCCATTGCCAGACTTGGAAAGTCCAAACATCCCTGCAGAGGGGGGCCTATCCAACCCCCCATTTCAAAACCAGTCCAAACTTTATCTTTCCAAATCTGGCTTTTTCCAAATTCATTTGTCAAATCCAAAAGTTCATGTTCCTGCAGGGCCACAGCTCCCTCCATCTCTGGCGCCCAAGATTCCGCAACATCTTCTTCTCTCATCTGTTCTGTCAGGGCACACTCCTGATCCAATTCCTGGGTGGGCTCCACATAGTTTCCCACTGCCTGTTCAAAATTTCTGACCGCATTAGTCATCAAATCCGTATTCTCATTTAACTGTTCCAGTAGGGCATTTATTTTACAGAGAGCACACAACAGAGCCTCTGAATACATTGTCCTACAAGGTCACAAGTCTATTCCCACGATTGTAATCTGTAACAGCTGCAAGCTCCCTGAAATTAGTTACAGTTTCACAGTCTCCCTCTAGGGGAAAAACTTCTATTTGTTCTTTCTTTTAAGGACAAATCTAGCAACAAAGTTTCCTCTTTGAGATATTATGTCAATATTTGTTCCTTTAAAATGCGAAAGGGAACAGTGAAGTCACTATGTTTCTCTTCTTAACTATCTGTCAAAAGCGTTTGTCTCTGGTCAATGAGCTTCAAACGTCAGTCCTGACACCCCGCTCCAGGATCAGGACGGTGGAAAGTTACTTTACTTTAAACTCACTTCTGCAGGTTTAAACAGTCCAAAAAAAAAAGATCCCCCTTCTTCTCCTGCTTCCGAAGGGGGGGTTCAACAATTTAAATGAAAGTTAATCTTTTAGAAGCGATTTTC
Source organism: Podarcis pityusensis (assembly GCF_964106645.2). NCBI lineage: Eukaryota > Metazoa > Chordata > Lepidosauria > Squamata > Lacertidae > Podarcis > Podarcis pityusensis. Next base: position 38,112,796 of record NC_138040.1, read on the forward strand.
TGAGCTCTAGTTTACGTTGTCTTTGCTTTATTCTGTCTACAAAGAAACGGAAGGCTGACTTCCTGTTTAGACCTTCCCATTTCAATGCCAAATTGAGGTAAATTTTTAAGTCCAATTCCTTTCTACTCGCAGATCCTTATTTAAAGTCCAATTATCCGAGATTTAAGTACTCACGGGTGATTATTTTAGAAGCCAAATTGTCTCAGGAAAAAGGCAGCGCTCTCCGGCAATGGCTATGCGGCTTCGCTCCACAGAAAAAGCGGTTGACTCTCAGCACCGCGCCACTTCCCCCTCTTCGCTTTGGAGCCTGTTAGTGGGTTCCTTTATGGGTTGGGGGGGCACTAAGGGTGCCCGCCGAGTCCCATGGTCACAGGCTTCATTCGCCTGTGATTTTTCAAAGGGTCCCCGCTTCGCCGCAGCGGAAAAGACCCGTTTCGTGCGGAGCTAGTCCCTCCGGATCAGAGGGAGTCCGCCATTGCCGATGGCGCCACCCCGGAAGGCGCTAGATCAATGGAAAAAGGACTGACAAAACCCGGGACCAGGAGGAAGGGACGCTGGATGAAGATTGGATTGTTTTTATCTCTTTTTTTTTTACTAGGATTGGTTTATAAAATTGATGAATGTTAGAAAAATGTTGGAACGTAACTACTTGGCTCTAGCAAAAATGTCTAATGAACTAGGCAAGAATATTATGGTTATGAGTAGTTGGTAAAAATAAGATTTAAGTTTTAAGTTTTAAGGTTTTCCATAAGATAAGATGAAAACAGATTAAGGTAATGTAATGATAGAATACTAAATGTTTAATGAATTAGGCAAGAATATTATGGTTATGAGAAGTTGGTAAAAATAAGATTTAAGTTTTAAGGTTCTTTATAAGATAAGATGAAAAAAGATTAAGGTAATGTAATGATAGAATATTATGAAATATGGAAAGGATTTGCTGCGATAATTAATAACTAGGATACAAAAAAAGGGAGGAGGAGGAGGTCAAAGAAAGAAGGTAATGACAGTTAAGGATTTGAGAATATTGGATTTGTTTTTAAATGTTTGGGGTATATTTTTGTCTTTTGATTGGGTTGTGTTATTTTTTGATTTTGATTTTGATTAATTTGTATTGCTTGATGTGGTTTGTTTTTTCTTGATCTTTTCTTTCTTTTTTTTTCTACCTTGTTTTCTTTTGTAATTCTAAAAAATTTTCAATAAATATCATTTAAAAACAAACAAACAGAATTACACTTTGGTGATGCCTTTCTCTCACAAGGACATAAGAAGAGCCCTGCTGATCTAGGCAAGATCTAGTCCAGCATCCCTGCTGCTCACAGGGGCTTTAAAGATCCTTCTGAAAGCCCCCAAGGAGACCTCCTTCTCCCTGGAGAGAAGTGCACTGCCACTACACCTGGAAGCTCCACTCCTCTGCAAGGAGGAACCATCACATCCTTCAGGCAGAAGACACGAAGAGGGTTCTCTTCCCGTCCCTACGCAAGACCCACTTACTGGTCCACCTGTAAAGCGTTGAATCTGGCTTGGTGACAATGCTGTCTGTGGAGCTTATCAGATAGAAGCCAGTCCCTGTTTGGAGGACGGCGGCACACACACTGTGCTCCATCAGGCACTCCTGCTTCGCTTGCTCCAGGCTCTCAGCGGAGGGGTACAGCACGGACGGCTCTCCTGCCACGCCGTGGCCAGGTTGCTCATCAAACCATTCTGTGGCTGCTGGGAAGGGAAACATGGTGTGGCCAGCTTAGCTAATGCTCCACAATTAAAACCACCAACAGAGCCTGTTTACATGGCATGTTGTAAAATTATTTATTTGCGGATGCATTCGAATGCGGCTTTTCGTCCCCAAAACAACCCCCAAAAGTGACTCACATAAAAGCACAGTGAAAGAGCAGAGCAGAAGAAAAGACCATCATAACCAAGAAGTAAAAATAACAGCCAGACTCCAGGGTCTCAGGTAGTTTTCAAAAAGGGCATGTGCATGGGCAGGGGCCTGGTTTCAGCATTCAGAAAGAGCGATGGGGATTGTGTGCTCCCTCCTCAGGGAAGGAGGGTTGGGTTGGTTGTAGGAAGCTTTGGGTTACCCTGGGCAAGATAAAGCAACTCACAAATTCAACAAATAAACAAATTACCTTCACTACATTTGCACAGGAAGGGCTTCTCCTCCTTGCAGCTGGCATCGCTGAGAAGCCCCGTTGATGAGTCAAACCACACACAGTCCTTCAGGCCCCCATCAGCCATATCATCCTTCAGGTACCTTTCCCCACACACAAAAGCAAAAGGAAGAGGGTTGTTTGTGCTCCAGGGCTCAGGTGGGGGGGGGGGTCACAAGAGCTCCCTCCAAAAGGAATTTTGCAAATGCTCTCAACTAGGATGCCAGCACTCCAGGGCATATAAATTCAATTCATCATCAGAGGTATTGCCACATCTCATATTTCCTGATTCAAAATGCAATGCTTTCCTCGAATATGAGATGAACACCATTACCCTCCCAACTAATTCTTCCATGGCTCAGATTCTCATCTGAGCTAGGGCAGTGTTCACTTTCTTCCCTCCTTCCCCTAAGCCCCTAAGCCACAGTCCTATGTTCCTTCCAGCCCCATTGTTCATTGGTTGCTACACTGATGGTGGCAGCAGGCAGAAGGGAGGGAGAAAGAAAGACAGACAGACAGAAGGGATGCAGGGTGGCTATACAGCACACCAGGTACAAGGAGGAATGGAAAATGCAGTTTTCCCAGCCACTGATGTCAGGAAGCTCTGATGGATAAGGGAGGAGGCCCAAGGGAGTTGGGTTGGGATTGGATCCCATCGCATATGCCCAGTCAGGGGCTGCAATGCCAACTGGGTCATTTTGGATTAAGCTGAGCTATTTTCTATTACAAAATAATGACATTGTTGAGGGGATATCTGAGCTGATCTACTTCAAGCTTGGTGGGGCATGACCTTCCCCAGCACCCTTCGCCCACAGGGCACTCATATCAAGGGGGAAAGGGCCCTGGAGGAGCCACCCGGGTGCTCACTGTGCCATCTGCTCGTTGAGGGGCTCCTGTGTTGTCCACCGGAAGACGGATTCCTCCTTCAGGTCATTCAAGCCCGTCCAGAAGGAGCCTCCAAAGTTTGAGCGGACCCAGTCCTGGAACAAATATGGCAACCACAACCTCAGGGTGGGTGGAAAGAAGGCAACCATCCCATGATGCCTCAGTTGACCTTTCACCTGCCTCCCTGCATGGAGAGGGGTGGGGGAGTCAGGCACGTACAGGGTGGCACAGGGTTCTCCAGAAAGGTCAATATCAAGGAAGGAGAGGGCTCCGGCTTCCCTAGGGCAAGCACCACTTGGCCCCTGGTTGCAGGCTGAGGGGAGGACCAGTGAGGGAGCCGTCTTCTGAAAACTGCAGCCCAACTCCATGGGCTACATGCCATCAGAGGTCATCATGAGGGACCCTGTGCCTCTGGAGAGATGCTGGTGCGGAAAAGCCATACCTTCTCTTGCAGAGAGGTCAGGTGCAGCAGTTCTGTATTCTTGAATCTCCGGCAGGCATGCAGGGCCTCTTGCCACCCGCTGGCCAAGGAGGGGTCCCAGAAGTAGCAGCTGCCATTCCAGTGGCTCCACCCAGGCTCTGTCGGACAGGAACTCCGGGGTGCTGAGGAGGAGGCAGGGGGATTTTATCCAGAATGAGGCCCAAGCCGCTTTCCCTGATTATGACCATAGTCCATCATTCCCAAAGTCCATTCAGTGGAGCAGAGGCTCTCTGGCCAAGAGAGCCAGGTGAGAGCATTGGGACCTGATGACACTGTCCCCTTCCAAAGTCCTGCCAAGCACTTACCCAATGGCCCCTCGCACACCCACGGCTTGAGCTCGGAGCAGGAGGATGCAGCCACCTGCCCCTCTCCCTGCAGCCCAATCTCCAGGCAGCCCCCGGTAGCAAGCTGTGTGTCCGCCAACCTAGCGAGGGAAGCAAAAATGGGTCACACGTGGCTGGGACCACCAACTTCTCGACAAGGAATGGCAGGTGCCAAGGAAGCCAAAGTCACATGCCAGACAGAGAAGGAAGGACAATGGGGACCTGGATTGAGGTGCTAAGCCTTGCAAGCTGGGGGTGCAGTTCTGACAATGTGGTGGCAGGAGATGCAGGGAGATGATCACTGTCCCTCCCCAGTCTCCCTAGACAAAGACGCGCCTTCAGAAGGGTTGGACTAGATGTCCCTTGGGGTCCCTTCCAACGCTATGATTCTGTCAGGTTTGCTGGAGTTCTGGGTAAGTTGGCCACCAGAGGACCAATGTATCAAGGAATCTCCTCTGTCAGTGGTGAAGCACCTGCTCTGCCTGTAGAACAGGGCCGGGTCCTCCATGAGGCAGACTGAGGTAGCTGCCTCAGGTGACAGAATCCAAGGGGCCCCTCCATGGGTGTGAATCCCACCACCACCACTGTCTCCACTGAAGCAGTAGCAGCTTCCAGGGTGATCTTGCAAGAACAGCACGTGATCTCATGGGATGCTCGCAAGACCTTGACAGAACCCAGAAGCCATAGCCACACACCCCAGTAATTGGGGACAGCATGGGTAGCACCTTCATGCTTTGCCTCAGGCAGCGAAACAGGACAGGCCACGCCGGCTGGAGGTCCTGGGTTCAATCCTTGGCCCAGCATAGAGGGAGTCTTTCCTGTCAATGCTGGTCTGGTTGCCCATGTGTGCTTGAAGGCAGCCACCTGCCCCCAAAACACTCACCAGGGAGAAGAGAGGTTGGCTGCTCCGCCCTCTGCCCATGTCCATGTCCCGTCTCTATCAACATCATTCAGCCCCGTCCAGCTGTTCTTCTGCACCATGGCTGCTATCCAGGCCTGGAGGGGGAGAACATTCAGCTCTCTGGCGGCAGCAATGTGCTTCATAGCTTCATATATTGAAACAAAATGTTTGTAGGTATAAACACCTATAAAGAGTTAGAACAGCCTCCCAAAAGTGGGAAACGTTCTCCCGCCCAGTGATCTGAGGGTTGGTTGCCAGGAACATTGTCCTTCAGCCGTCAAATGCCTGGCAAACAGGAATGCTTGGAAATTTCCTCCTAAAAGTCAGTAGTGAGGAGGGCACTCCACAAAATGGGAGCCACCACTGAAAAGGCCCTGTAGTAACATCCCTGAATAGGCTTCACCTACTGATTTTGCAGAGTCCAAGATGGTTGGCAATGGGGAAGGTGCATGGGCCCAAGTCATTTAGGGCTTCATATACTGGCCTTGAACTGGGCCACGCAAGCTTACTGGCAGCTACCCCACAGTGAAGCATGGAGCGCCAGCCATGCCACCTGGGAGCATGACTAGCTCCCAACCTGCCTTTTCCTTGGCACTGCTGAGGGTCAGGAGGCCCACGTCTTTTCCATATGTCTGGCAGGCGGCTTTTGCCCCCTGCCAGTTCTTGCTGCTGTGCTCCTCCACGTAATAGCAGTGACCATCCCAGAACCACCAGCCAGGAGCATGTGGACATCTCGAGCTCACCAAACCTGGAAAACAACCATAGGCAGGGCAGTAGTAGCTTCGCAACGTGACCCTGACTCTAACCTGCCAGCCTGCCTGTTCTCTGTGAAGTTGTAGCGCTGCCTCTTGACGATGTTGTTATTTCCAATGATGTATTGTTTTGTTTTTCTATGTTGACTTTCCCTTTTATCACAAAGCCACTTGGCTTATTTTATTAACAGAAAAGATGAGCGTAAATGATTAAGCTAAAGAAATGCGTCCAACAGTGGGAGTTCATGGAGCAAAAAAAGGCCTGCCTTGTACTTATTTATTTCATTAAAAAAAGATACACTGCTTTTTTTTTAAAAAAAGCCACACACCTCAAAGTGGCTTACCCAAAAATAAAACAGTAACATCAAGAAAATTAACAATAATACTTTTAAACATACAGAAGTTAAAGTACTAAAACAGACAGAAATTCACATCCACTTTCCAAACACCTGGCTAGGGTTGCCTAAACAAGGATGTTTTTAGCAGGTGCTGAAAAGAGTACAGTGAAGGTGCCTGCTTGATCTCAATAGGCAGTGAGTTCCAAAGTGTAGGTGCTTGGTGGAGTATGTGGAGATGGCTAAACTTTGATGGGAGGAGTAAGGAACCAGGAAGAAAGAAATTTAACTAAGACTGGGAGAAATTTACTGAGTATTTTTTTAAAAAATTGTAAACAACTTAAAACATTAGCAAGGTTAATGTAAAATGAGCAGTAAAGATAACTCAAGGAAATTATTAGAGAAAATAAATAATAAGGTATTAGTTTGGATACGCAGAAGTAAAGATAAAATGAAAGAAACCACAGATGAGAGGGGGAGGGGAGGTCAATTTGATGTTATTTTTGGTTTTGCTATAGAATTTGTATGTTTTGTTGCCAAATTGTACACACCCCCACACACCGCTATAACAAAGTGTATCTGTGGCACCTGTAGCAATGCCAATTATGCCAAGTCGGTCATGACTGGACCTAATGGTCAGGGGTCCCTTTACCTTTACCTTTTAAGCAGTTGATAGGCACATGTAATCACACAATCTCGTAGGTAAACTGGTCCCAAGTTGCCATGGGCTTTATATGCAAATGGCAACACCTTGAACTCGGTGCAGGAGCAAATCAGCAACCAGGGCAGATCTCTGAGTGCAGGTGTCATATGCCAACAAGGCCTCACTCAGTCATGCCGCAGCATTTTTATGTCACTCATATTCCGCCCCGCCCCCCAAACTTACCATGAAGGCACGAGGGGGTGAAGCGACGGACGCAGCGCAGGTGGCGCCCATCGCATTGGCCCGTCAGGGGGTTGTAGGTCGATGTGCTCAAGCACGGAGAGCAGCGCCGCCGGCACCCATCCCCACAGAAGCTGGGGGAGCAGGCTGCAAGGACAGAGAGTTGTCGGTTAAGGCAGTGAGCTACCTGGAGACACCAGCCCCTCTGACTGGCCTTACGATACTCTGGATGTCTGCTGGAGGCCCTGCAGAAGTCACTGGAGGTGTCAGGGGTCAGATCCTGCAGCCTTGAAGCTCAGCCTTTGAACCTGGCGGCACAGGCACACACCAACACACAGGAGGAATGGCCAGCCTCAATAAGGAAGCCTCTCTCAGCACTGGACTAGGGAGGAAAGTCTCAGTACTGGCCAGGTGGGGTTAGGGCCGCCTTCGTGCCTTGTGTGATGTGTTTGGCCACCAGGTCTTTGGTCCTCTCCAGCAAATCTTAAGCTTTTATTGACACCAGAGTGGGATCTCTCTTTCAAGTCAGCCTCTGAAGACCATCAGAGAAGGGCTGCTTCTCTCTCCCCTCCCTGCCCCTTTCCCCTTGTGTGTGTCTGTTGTGATTTTTAGATTGTAAGCCTGCAGGGACTGCCTTGTTTTAACTGGAAGCCTCTTAGGCTGAAATAAATAAGCAGTAAATAATAAAATTGCCTCCCAGTCCTCATTGGGGGCTCCCTGGAAGCATCTGACTGGCCACTCTTGGAAACAGGGCACAGGCAGAGGCAGAATGGGAGACATCGCCTGTCTTCTCATGCAGCTGAACCTGCAAACATTCCTCAGCCCAGGTAGGATGGGTCAAAGGGCAGTAAGCCAGGCATGAATTTATCCTGGGAGAGGCTCCTGAAATCCATTGACAAAGGGGCTTCTAATCCACACAAGCTCAGACTGCCATACACTGGGTTGGCCTTTAACCTGCCACCACAAGACACATTTAAAGCACCTTGCTGGGCTGTGCAGTGTTCAGGGGCATCCCTGAAATGGAGGGAGGAAGGTGTTCCAGCCCCCGATCTACCAACCCACTACTATTCCCCCTTCCCAACCTCCTCCCTGTCCTCCTGCATCTCAAATGCAGCAGAAGCAGCCACTCACCTGCCTTCACGTAGAGGATGGCGCCCGAGCCAGGGCTGTCCACCAACACCGTCCCTGCCACCAGGTAATAGGCCCCGCTAAGACTCAGCAGCCCCGTGCAGCCCTCCTTCCGCAGGTAGCAGGCGTCCTTGGCTTCCTGCAGCGACGCTCGCCTCTGCTGGGGGGCCGAGCCCTGCTGAGGAAGGAGCAGCTTCTCCCTGAAAGATGGCAGGTCCACATCTGTGTGGGGATGCCATGAAGCGGGAGAAATAAAGTGAAAGCTCTTCCTGGCAACGTACAGAACAAGGCGACTTAAGGCACATTTCCTCCACCCGAAAACTGGGAACTGTAGTTTACCCCTCACAGAGCTAGAACCCCCCAGCACCTTTAACAACATGCAGTTCCCAGCGTACATTGGATAATATGCTTTAAATATAAGGTGTGTATGCAGCCTGGAACTCAGCTCCCGAGGGCATCCCCTGAAGTGTGACAAAGGGCAAAAGACCCCTAACATTCCCCACCTCTCCGCTATAAGAATACGTTGGCATTAAGCCCCTCAGTGCATCAAAGGAGATGACAGATTGAGTGGGGATTTAGGTGCCAGGCAAAAATGTTCCTCCTTAACCAGGCCTTTGGCTGACTGACATCCAAAGCCCTTTTAAAATGTATTGGGGAGCCAGTGGGATTATTGGGTTGCTCTTGTTTTTATTATGTATATTGTGATTTTATGTTGAGAACTGCCCTGAGACCTGCAGTATACAAATTTAATAAATTCTCATCATCATATTTTCTCCCCAGAGAATACTCCCACCTTCAGGTCGCTGGCAAGCCCAACGGAAGCTGCCTGGCTCTGAGTCTCTTCTTTCACCACCAGCAAAGCCAGCCCTGGCCTGAAAAAAAGAAAGAAAGGGGAGAGATGGGGCAGCTTAGCCTGTGGGGCAGTCAGATGTTGCTGGGCTCCCATCATCACCCCCTTGATCCCTGGCCAGGTTGGTTGGGGCAAGACTAGGGGAGGTTGCGGGAGAGATCAGGCATGTCAGGTTCAAAGTACTTTGCCTGTCCCAGGATCAGTGCTTTTTTTCTGGTGGGACACAATGGTACACAAAGCCATAACCTTTTTGGAGGGGAGGAGGAGGAAGGGCTCTTGGACCCCTCAGAGCATCACGCCTCCTTTCCCAAGGAGGCAGGAGGCTGTGACAGGATTCTGGAGCCCTGCTGCCTCCTTCCCAAAGCCGGGCAGACCCCCTTAGAGCATTGGGCCTTCTTCCCTAAGCTGGGCAAATGCTTCCTGGGCTTGGGGAAGGAGATGTGAGCCCAGGTCCTGGCAAAATGTTGGACAGTGTTACCCCTGTGGTAAAAATAGGCATGCATAATGCAGCAAGTTATTTATAATGCATCTCTATATACCAAGATAGAGACGCGGGTGGCGCTGTGGGTTAAACCACAGAGCCTAGGACTTGCTGATCAGAAGGTCGGCGGTTCGAATTCCCGCGACGGGGTGAGCTCCTGTCGCTCAGTCCCTGCTCCTGCCAACCTAGCAGTTCGAAAGCACGTCAAAATGCAAGTAGATAAATAGGTACCACTCTGGCAGGGAGGTAAATGGCGTTTCCGTGTGCTGCTCTGGTTCGCCAGAAGCGGCTTAGTCATGCTGGTCACATGACCCGGAAGCTGTATGTCAGCTCCCTTGGCCAATAATGAGCGCCACAACCCCAGAGTCGGCCACGACTGGACCTAACGGTCAGGGGTCCCTTTACCTTTACTATATACCAAGGTCTCAATGAAGTTCCAGTAAATCATGTATTTGTTTTACATGTATTTGTTTTTCCTGGCCCTGAGGAAATTTTGCACCCAGGGCAATTACCCAGAGTACCGGCACCTTTTTCCTAGAAAGAAAGCACTACCCAGGACCCCTTCCCGCAGCCCATCTCCAGGAGGTTGGCATAGCACACCCATTCCATGGCTACTGGGGTCCCTCTCAACTCTAGTCAAGTCAAATTATGGTGGTTCCAATGTGAGAAGTTCACCAGAACCTACCTCCTCCCCCACCCCCAGCCTCCAGCAGGGACCCCATCTCACCTTGACCTTCCGCACGGTAGCACCCAGGTACCTCTGGCAAGCAGAGGCTGCTTCGTCCTGCCTGCTGTAGCGCTCCAAGGACACGCAGGCTCCATGCTCAAACACCCAGTCGTCCAGGGGCAGGCACTTCAGAGAGGCATACGCCGCTAGGGAAAGGGGTTTGGCCATTACTAGCTGACCGCGGTGCCAGGGGGTTACTCGGCAACCACACACCCTTGGGCACCAAGTAACTGCAGGGTGCCCCCTGGCTCCTGGCACTCAGGAGCAGGGTTTTTAAGTCAGAAGGCATGATGCTTCCTGGCAAGCTGCTCTGAGCCCGGCCTTGGCTGGGGAGGGCGGGGTATAAATAAAAAAAATTATTATTATTCTGGAAGAGCTACAAGCTTGAAGGCAGCTGCAATTCCATTTGCACTGGGGCAAGGGAGCAAACAGGTGGCAAGGGAGGTTATGGGGGGGGGAGCAGCAGAAGGTCTGAAGGGCTCCATGGTGCCAAACGAGGACACCAGCCCTCCTTCCTCTCAGGGCTCCAGGGCTGGCGGTTGGAGCCAGTGCCACGACTGGTTTAAGTTTCTCCAAATGTGACCTTTTTTTTGCATGGGATTGAGGGTGGCTGCATTAGGGACGGCTCGGAGGAGAGCCCCATTAGCCCACTGCTTTGAGATGCACATACCGGCTGCCTCCCTGTAGCGCAGGAATCCATCGCAGAGGCCCGTCAGCGGGTTGCAGCTCAGGCCTGGCTCACACCGGGGGCACATCGACTGGCAGTCCTGGCCAGAGAAGCCGGGCCGGCAGCTCGTCTTGACATGCACGGCAGCAGCCAAACTGGCGTCAGGGTCTTCCAGGGCCACAAGGCGTGTCCCCCTGGCAAGGCGGTGGCCCCCTGCGGAGCTGACCACGGCATCACACCCCGTGCCCAAGGCAGAGCACTGCCGCTTGGCAGCCTCCAGCGAAGGGAAGCTCAGGTCCAAGGAGGGTGCACTATAGAAGGACTTCTCAGGGAAGGTCATGTAGGAGCCTGAGGGGAGGGGAGAATCATAGAATTGTGGGGTTGGAAGGGACCATGAGGGCTCCTTACGGGGTCCTCGCCGCGGGATCACATTCATCCAGTGCTTTACCAACTGCACTGGCTCCCGGTGGAGTACAGGGTCAGGTTTAAGGTGCTGGTTTTGACCTTTAAAGCCCTATGCAGCCTAGGACCCACGTACCTACGGGTCCGCCTCTCCTGGTATGCCCCACGGAGTACCTTAAGGTCCACAAATGACAACACTTTGGAGGTCCCGAGCCTCAAGGAGGTTAGATTGGTTTCAACTAGGGCCAAGGACTTTTCAGCACTGGCCCCGACATGGTGGAACACTCTGTCACAAGAGACTAGGGCCCTACGGGACTTGACATCTTTCCACAGGGCCTGCAAGACAGAGCTGTTCCGCCTGGCCTTTGGTTTGGACTCAGTCCGACTCTTATGTTTCCCTCCCCTTATGGTCTTGATTTATCGGCTATTCTAAAATGAGGCTGCATTTTAAATTGCATTTTAACCTGTATTTTTTTTTTTTTTAAATCCCTCTCTCTTTCCCCTATTATGTTTTTACTGTGATTTTATTGGTGTTAGCCGCCCTGAGCCTGGCTCTGGCTGGGGAGGGCAGGGTATAAATAAAAAATGTTGTTGTTGTTGTTATTTAGTCGAACCCCCTGCAATTCAGGAATGCCCCATAAATACCAAAATGAAAACTCAGCCTGGATAGCTCAGCTGGTTAGAGTGTGGTGCTGCTAATGCCAAGGTTGCAGGTTCGATCTCTGTATGGGACAGCTGTGTTGCAGGGGGTTGGACTGGATGACCTTCGGGGTCCCTTCCAACTCTAGGATTCTATGAAATGAAAAATGTCTGCAGCCCAAAGCAGCTCTGCTTACCACTCTGGTGGGAGGCCTGGCATATCCAGCGGTGAGGCCTGTGGCACGGCTCGGCCTTCAGGAAGCCGGAGCTCAGGGCCAGCATGCAGGTTTCTATGTCCGAGGGACCCTGTGGGAGAACAAAGCTGGCCCCAAAGAGAATGAGAGAGGGTGAGGGAAGCCAGAGATGGCGTCTGGCAGGCCTGCTGACTTGTGCCCTTTTGAGGTACTCACTTTTACATCTCGTCCCCTTGGCTTGACTTCAGTCCCATGTTTCTCAGACAACTTTCTTGGCAATCAAAGCAAGTTGTTCAAGACTTGCGATTGCTAGATCCAGGCAAAATAAGCTTGGTGAATGAAACAGCTCCTCTGAACGCTTATCTATCAGACCTTCAGGACCTGAACAGCTCCTTAGGAGACCTCAAACTCATTTGATAATTTTTGGGGAGGCTGAGACTTTTCAACATACAATACAATGAAAAAAAGTAACTAAATAAAAATAGAACTCCTTTGATAGTTGCTTAAGATAAACTAACTTGCTCCCAGCTGCAGCCTTTCCCCATACCTTCCCCCACATGCAATATGGTGGCAATGATAGTGTCCTACCTTACTCGGTTCTTGCACAGATGGCAAGATGACTTTGCAGCAAGCATGTTCAATCTCTGCACTATAGCTGCTTCTATTATTTATTGACTGATTATTCAGAAGTGGTTCTTATTAAGTTCCGTGAGATGCACTTCTAAGCAGGTGTGCACAGGATTGCCATCTTAATAGACAAATAGCCCCAATCCACCCATCCCGCCCCACAGTCTCTTTCTCAGGGGTTCTTACTTACCGTTGCAAGGCTTTGTTGAAGGGTGCCCCATCGGCCCAATGCCACAAGCCTCTGCCACCGTGAAGCCCAGTCCAGACACTCACCTCCAGCTCTTTCTGCAGCCAGACCTGTGGAGGAACACAGAAGGTCATTCTCCTTCGCCAGTCACACAGTGGGTTATCTTGCCGGTCAGCACACCCCAAAGGATGCAAACTGTGCAAGCCCACCAGAGACAGCAGGGTGGAGAGGTCTGAGTGCCAAGGAGATCCTTTTTTTAAAAAAAATAGTATTTATTAAAGTTTTAAGTTTACAAAAAGACAAAAGAAGAAACACCAAATTGAACAATAACAAAACCAACACATCACAATAAAAAACAGAAAAATAGAGACAATTAAAAACAAAGGGGAAAAAAACAAAAACAAATCGAACCTTCCCATAACTTATCTTTCATTTGCTTGTTTCCCTGACCTCCTCACACATCCCTTTTTTGTATTCTAAGTCAATTATCCATTTCAACAAATCCTTTCCCTCTCTTCAAAATTTTTATCCTGAAAATTTATCTTGATCTTGATATTAGTTTACTTTCCCTCTTTTCACCAATTAACAGTCTATTTTTCTTAAATCTTTGATACATTTTTGCTAAAATCACCTAGATTCATTCCAACATCATTCTAACATTCATTAATTTTACAATGTTTCTGTAAATAGTCTTTAAATTTCTTCCAATCTTCCTCCACCGACTCTTCTCCCTGGTCTCGGATTCTGCCAGTCATCTCCGCCAGTTCCATATAGTCTATCACCTTCATCTGCCATTCTTCCAGAGTGGGTAGATCTTGTGTCTTTCAATACTTTGCAATAAGTATTCTTGCTGCTGTTGTGGCGTACATAAAGAAAGTTCTATCCTTCTTTGGCACCAATTGGCCAACCATGCCCAGGAGAAAGGCCTCTGGTTTCTTCAGAAAGGTATATTTAAATACCTTTTTCATTTCATTGTAGATCATCTCCCAGAAAGCCTTAATCCTTGGGCATGTCCACCAAAGGTGAAAGAACGTACCTTCCGTCTCTTTACATTTCCAGCATTTATTATCGGGCAAGTGATAAATTTTCGCAAGCTTGACTGGTGTCATGTACCACCTGTATATCATTTTCATTATATTCTCTCTTAAGGCATTACATGCCGTGAACTTCATACCTGTGGTCCATAACTTTTCCCAGTCAGCCATCATAATGTTCTGTCCGACATCTTGTGCCCATTTAATCATAACAGATTTTACCGTTTCATCCTGAGTATTCCATTTCAACAGCAAATTATACATTCTTGACAAATTCTTAGTTTTGGAATCTAACAGTTCTGTTTCCAATTTTGATTTTTCCAAGGAGATCCTGAGTGCCAAGGAGATCCTGGGAGGAGCGCAAAGAGCCTAGACTGGGAAGCCTAGCGCCATTACCTATGTAGGGCCAGCTCTATCATGAGGCAGAGTGATCAGTGTTAGAAACTCAACTGATCTAGACCTAATTTACAGTCGCCGCAGTGGCACCATATTTCCCCCCAGTGGGATTTATTGTTATTATTGTCATTATTATTATTCATTTCATTTATATATGACTTTATATTTTAAATGAAATCTCAAAGTAGTTGACAACACATTTAAACATCCAATCAAACAATCCAGAATGAAACCAATTCAAGCAAATGTTATCGTGTTTATTATTAACATAAAAATGAGATTACAAATTTATTTTATATCCTACGTAAATACTTTTAGCTGGCCAGCCCTTGCTGAGTAGGGGCCCCATTTTTTTTTCTTCCCTGGGGCCCAAATGACTCTTGGCAGCCCTGGGTGCCATTTCATATACTTCCTGCGCTCAGACCAGAGAAACTGCTCACCAGATCTTGTGGGCTGCTCAGCGTGGCCAGGCTCCCACCGTGGAACCTCTGGCAGAACTTCAGGGCCTGGCTCCACTCAAGGGCCGCATCCAAGACAAGGAAGAGGCATTTGTCCTTCCTGGATCTCCAGGCCCTGGACTGGGGGCAGTACACATCTGCAGGAGGAAATGGCAAAGAGCATGATGTGCACACCGTTGGAGAAAAACAAATACATTTTCTTCTCACTGAATTTCTAGCTAATACAGTACATGTGTTACTTTAAACCATACAAGGCACTGTTTGTCTAACAATCTAGTCAGCACTTGCTTGTAGCCTCTGTTTACTCTGCCCCTTAACCCTGAGCTATTTTGTTTTTATTCTGTCCTGACAAAATGTCTTTCTCTCTCTCATCTCCGCCCAACCTATAAATAGTTCTTGCATGAATAAAGCCTTTGAACTCCAGAAACTGTAAGTGATTACGCCAATCTAATTCACACAACCTGCAAAATCTGCTAACAAACACATCAGGCTTCCTTTTGCACACACACCAGCTGGGCTCATCACAGCTCACCCCTCCCCACAGCAAAATGAAGCAGTCCAAACTGTTGGCTGTGTGAGATGGGCCCCAATGAAGCACCAGGTGTTGTGTCAGTCATTCTGCCTCACCCAAGCCTCCTACCATGCAGGGTTGTGGTGAAGATAAAATGTGAAAGGGGAGGGAGGAGTCTCCTGCCCTGAGCTCCTTGGAGGAAGGGAGGGGCAAGTATACTTTTTAAAGAACACACCCCGATCCAGCACAAAGTACATTGCCTGTGGGGTGCACTTCCCCAGGTAGAGCTTGGTGTGAATAACTCCTTGAAACACGCAGAACCCCAAGTGCAGATTCTGCAGCCGCTGGTCCGGTAAGAGGCGAAAGGAGCTCTTGGTGTCCGTGGAACAGTCTGAACTGCTCAACAAGGAGACTCCGTCTGGTGCCACCTGCACAGAGAACAGGGGAGAAGCCTGCATGAATCACAGAATCAGAGAGTTGGAAGGGACCCATTGGATCATCTAGTCCAACCCCCTGCAATGCAGGAATATGAACCTATACGGGGATCAAACCCATAATCTTGGCATTATTAGCATCACACTTTTAACATCTGAGCTAACCGGACAGGAAGGAACACAATGGACAGAATAATTGTCACACACAGAAGGAATAAGGATATAGTTTGAGTGCTTCACCTACAGATTTGTAAATCATTTAATGTGTCAAGATGAACGGATGCCGTTAATATTGCAGTTGTTGTATAAGGGAGTGTTATTTTGAATGGAATGGAATTGAGATCAATAAGATTTTGGAACACAGAAACAAAGTAAATCATCAAACCATCAATTCTAGTATGCGGAAGGCCACCTAAATTATATAATTTGGCATCTGAATGACTGGGGTTAGAAACTGTATTATAACTTGGCATTGTTATAATGAGGCTACCATTGGATTATTGTAACTGAAAACTAATTATTGAAGGGGGAAAACCCACAAACAACTGAGCTCATCGGCAAGCTGGCACAAGAACTCACACAGAGATACCCCACAGGAATTAGAGCTCCTTTCTTTGTAATAATAATTTAGTAATAATTTTATTATTTTTACACCGCCCATCAGGTTGGGTTGTCCCAGCTACTCTGGGCAACTTCCAACAGAATATAAAAACACAGCAAAACAATCAAACATTTAAAAACTGCCTTGAGATGTCACTCTGAAACTACAGACTTAAATCTATTTAACTCTCATGACTCCTAAGCAAGTAGTTTTTCTGTGAAAGGGACAAGGAACACCTAGAAAGAATAGCAGCACTCACACAAAAATGCAATTTCTAGAGCTGGGAAATGCAGGGCAGTGGATGCTCTTCCAAGCTGGCTTCAAACCGGCAGTGCTGGTGGCTGCATGTGTGCCATATCCATGACGCTCATCTCCTTCCTTTAAAAAATCTTGGGAACTGTAGTTCAGCCCTCACAAAGCTACAATTCCCAGACCCTTTTGGAACGGGAGGTGTTTTAAATGAAGTATGGTGGGGATACAGCCGGTGTGAGGGGAAGAGAGACTGCCTTTGCCACTGAGGCTACCTGCCACCAAGTCAAACGGTTGGTCAGCGAGGAAGTCTGCACCAAAATTTTTAAAACATTGTGTTCCATTTAAAACAACAACAACAACACCACTGACCTTTTATGTATATCTGTGCAGTGAGTCTTCACCTTTCCAAAAATAACATTGTGGGCTGATTAATATTCTGCAGCCTTTTAAATGTGTTTTAAAGGCTGTTTTTGTTTTATTTGTTTTGTTTTGTTTCTGTTCAAACGATTAATTTGTGCTTTTATCCTGTTCTTTAATCTTTTGAACTGCCCTGAGATCTTCGGATGAAGCAGGGTATATCAATGTAATTAATTAATTGTTGGTTTTTTGAAATGCCTTGGTGATAGGTAGATGCATGAGCAACACCCCAGGACTTAGCCAAGAGGCCCGCACTAGCATCAGGGTGAGGAATGTCCTGCTGCCCCGTCCGTCTCCCCAGGTTCATGCTGGAAAATAAGCAGAAGAGCCAGTGCGGTTCCCCCCCCCCCCCGCCCAAAGGTACATAGAATCATAGAATGTGGAGCTAGAAGGTACCACATGGGTCATCTACAGTGGTACCTTGGTTGTCGAACTTAATCCGTTCTGGAAGTCTGTTCAACTCCTGAAACCGTTTGAAAACCAAGGCGCGGCTTCCGATTGGCTGCAGGAGCTTCCTGCACTCAAGCGGAAGCCGCAGAAGCCGCGTCAGACATTTGGCTTCCAAAAAATGTTCGCAAACTGGAACACTTACTTCCGGGTTTGCAGCATTTGGGAGCCGATTTGTTCAACAACTAAGCCGTTTGAGAACCAAGGTACCACTGTATTCCAATGCTCTGTTATGCAAGATTATTTGGCCCAACATGGGGCTCAAAACCATGACCCTGAACTATCCCAGAGCAGGTTGTTTTGAAGCACTATCTTGCATTTCTTTCCCAAAAGCATTTGGGGTGTTGGCAAAGGCCCCCGACCCCTGCTTGTCTTCCTATTCATTTTTCTCAGGAGCGGAGGGGAAATAAATGTGTGTGTGTGTGAGAGAGAGAGAGAACCAATCAGCTCCTAAAAAGAAGCTTGTATAAATTTAAGCTGCTTTAAGGGGTGTGAATCGAAAGCAGTCTGGGTGACCCTTTATTGCCTACAACATATTGCTTTGTTGGAATGATTCAGTGATGTGAAAACAGAGACTCTGTGTGTGTTCTACTGTGACTTAAGAAAAATTTAGAACATAAATAAAAGAACATAAATAACATAAATAAAAACTGGAAAAGGAGTTGCTGTGATCTAGCAACTGCTTCAAATTAACCAATATCATAAAAATGCTTTCACCCTGTAGATTTGAGAGACTGGAGAGAGACGACTGAGATTAAAAGCAGTCAAAGAATGCAAATAAATAAATAAATAAATAAATAAATAAATAGGGGCTATTCTTCCTGCACCCCTCATTCCGCCATTACCAAAGAGTTTATCCCCTGACGTCATTTAGGAGAGGGAGTGCCAGTTCCATTTACCTGAAGACAGGAAGGAGGGCCTGCGATGTTGCGGAGTCGACCATTTGGCTGCAGCCCCCAGAAAGCACATTTGAGGCGCTGGTCCAGCGCAAGCTCAGTATAGACCAGGGACTGCTCTGGATCGGTGCACAGGGCTGACTGCTTGCCTCTGAGCCGAAGGAACCCAAACCACACGAAGACAGTGCCTGTGGTGAATCACAGAATCATAGAGTTGGAAGGGACCCCGAGGGTCATCTAGCCCAACCCCCTGCAATGTAGGAATCTCAATTCAAGCATCCAACCTCTGCTTAAAAACATTCAAGGAAGGAGAGTCTACCATCTTCAGATGAAGTCCATTCCACTGTTGAGCACTCCTTATGACAGAATGCTTAGTCGGGATCTCCTTTCTTGTAACTTATAGCCATTGCTTTGAGCCCTACCCTTCAGAGTGGGAGAAAACAAAGCTTGCTCCACCTTCCATGTGACTGCCCTTGAGATATTTGAAGATAGCTTTCATATCTCCTGTCAATTCGGAGCCCATGTCTCACAGGAGCTAAAAGCTGCTGCCCACAACCCAAGATGAAGGTCACATGGTGACATCACACAGTCCCCTTAGTAGCCCAAGCTGCTGCCTGCCCTCACCCCCCCTTTGTTCCTGGGCTTCATCCAGTGTTTTAAATTCGCCAGGCGCCAGGCACGTTTTGTGACTGGCACAGGTCCAGTTGCGACCACGTGGCAATCTCTGGATGGCAGGTTGGCAACTACCTCTCCATCTGGCTGGCCCTTCTTTCTTAAGCAGGTAGGTAAACGTAAAGGTAAAGATACCCTGACAGTTAGGTCCCGTCGTGGACGACTCTGGGGTTGTGCGCTCATCTCGCTCTATAGGCAAAGGGAGCTGGCGTTTGTCCGCAGACAGTTTTTCTGGGTCATGTGGCCAGCATGACTAAGCCACCTCTGGCGAAACCAGAGCAGCGCACAGAAACGCCGTTTACCTTCCTGCTGGAGTGGTACCTATTTATCTACTTGAACTTTGATGTGCTTTCGAATTGCTAGGTGGGCAGAAGCTGGAACCAAACAACAGGAGCTCACCCTGTCGCAGGGATTCGAACCGCCAACCTTCTGATCGGCAAGCCCTAGGCTCGGTGGTTTAGACCACAGCGCCACCCGCGTCCCAAGCAGGTAGGTAGAAGAGCTTATTTATTGCATTTATAGCCCACCTTTTCCTCCAAGGACTCCATGGTTCACTCCCTCCTCAGTCATTGCCTACAACAACCCTGTGAGGTAGGTTAAGAGGCTGCGACTGACTCCAAGGTTACTCAATGAGCTTCATGGCTGGCTGGCTGGGGATCTGAACCCTGTTTTCCCAAGGTCCTGTTTTGACACTCTAACCACTACAGCACACTGGCTTCATAGATTTACATCTGCTATGGAGCAGCTCTTTTAATTAAGTTGGTCGACAAGTATGGGGAAAGCTAAATGTCACTGAAAGGTTCTGAAATATTTCCCTAGGTGCTTGAATTTGTTTTATTCTGAATTGTTTGATGGGATGTTTTAATGTGTTGTCAACCGCTTTGAGATTTTTCCTTTAAAATATAAAGCGGTATAGAAATGATAGCAACGAAAACAAAAACAATATTCATTGGGGGGGGGAGTTGGTGCCTAGGCATTCCATTGCGGCGACTGTAACTTAGGTTTAAGGTGCCATTTGGCGATTAGCTTATATATCTGGCTGCACCAGCCCACTTACCACTTACCTGGGTCTTGGCTTGCAGTGCTGATTTGCACAGAGGAAGGCTTCTTTGCTACCAGTGTGCTCCAGCTCACCACGTTCCCAGGGAACTTCCACCGAGTCCTTGAGGCTGCCAGCTGCTTTATGGAAATCTCGGGCAAGGCTCGGTCCCACAGGTTGACTTCACTCAGGTCTCCCACAAAGAGGCTGGTCCCTACAATGCAGCCCCAACATGCAGGGATGTGGTAAGAGCCCCTTATTGCCCAGAGAGGAGGACCAGTGATGTGGGGGCATGGAGGTGAGAAATGGAGGGGCTACGGCTTTCCCCCAAGTCTTCGTTATGGGCCCAGCCTTTGAGGGGGGATCTTTTGATCTACGCTTCCCCAGTGGTGGCAGCAGCCTGCAGTTGGAAGATGCCATTCGCCACTACCTTAACAACTTCGCCATCGGGCTGTGGGTTCAAGGTCAACCTGCTGCTGCTGCCACCAGCTCCCGCAAGATGTGCCTGGTCAGCTATGCGCTGAAGTGGAGGCAGCCAGAGTTTGCCCTCTTCCTCCTCTCCCCCTCGGGGCTGGAGTTCCACATCAAGGGGTAAGCAGGAGGTCCCTCCACTTGCAATGATGGTTTTAAATGATGCTCTCTTCCCAGATTTTGGTCTTGGATGTGGTTTTGAGGTTTTATGACATTTTATATGGGGTTTCTGTACTACAGCCACAGGGCAAGCCTACAGCCTCTGAGCAAAGGAGGGACTTACCTCTGCTGCCCACTTCCAGCTGTCCAATTATCAGCTTCCCCCCAAGGGAGAGCCCCTTCCTCAGGAAGCTGCTACTCTCAGCGAAGTGGGGCTCCCAGAGAAATCCATCCACGAAGACCTTGAAGGACGGGTAGCCAGGAGCGCTGGAGACCGAGACGGCCACATGGTGCCAGGATCCATCCAGAAGGGAGCCCAGAAGGGAGCCGCTGAACATCACTGACCTGCAAAGAGAAACCAGGAAGAAGTGATAGAATCATAGGAGTGGAATGGACAGCAAGGGTCAGCTAGTCCAACCCTCTGCAGTGCAGGAATATTTTGCCCATTATGGGGCTCAAACCCACAACCCTAAGATTAAGAGTCTCATGCTCTAACAACTGAGCTATCTGGGTTCTCCTTTTAATAATAATAATAATAATAATAATAATAATAATAATAATTTTTATTTATACCCCACCCTCCCCAGCCAAGGCCGGGCTCAGAGCGGCTTACATGCAATAATAAAAACAAGTTGAATGATTACAACTTAAAAACAAAATTAAAATACAGCATTAAAATACTGAAACATTAAAATATTAAAACGTAGCCTCATCGCAGGAGGAGAAGGAAAAGAAAAAAGAAAGAGAGGGAGGGAATCAAATTGGCTCCAAGCCAAAGGCCAGGCGGAACAACTCTGTCTTACAGGCCCTGCAGAAAGAAATCAGATCCTGCAGGGCCCTGGTCTCATGAGGCAGAGCGTTCCACCAGACCGGAGCCAGTGTTGAAAAGGCCCTGGCTCTGGTTGAAGCCAATCTAACTTCCTTAGGGCCTGGGGCCACTAGGGTGTTGCTGTTTATGGACCTTGAGGCTTTCCATGGGGCATACCGGGAGAGGTGGTCCCGTAGGTACGAGGGTCCTAGGCCGTGAAGGGCTTTAAAGGTCAAAAGCAGCACCTTAAATCTGACCCTGTACTCCACCGGGAGCCAGTGCAGATGGAAAAGCACTGGGTGAATATGCTCCCATGTCAGAGACCCCGTGAGGAGCCTCGCTGCAGCATTCTGCACCCGCTGGAGTTTCTGGGACAGCTTCAAGGGCAGCCCCGCGTAGAGCGAATTACAGTAGTCAAGCCTGGAGATGACCGTCGCATGGATCACTGTGGATCACTTTTACCTTTCCATGCTCAGGCTGGGATGTGTGCAGATAAATCAGCAAATGCATTTCAAAGAATACATTTCATGCCAGCTTCCTGGCTTGTTCAGATCACATCGTTTATAGTCATGAGGTCAAAAATTATAATTTTGGAATTGCTGTAAATTGCTTGATAGGTGGCTCGTTGATGAAACTCTCCTTAACTGAGGCCACATCCACATCAAGCACAATTAAAGCACACGACTCCCTCCCACACCCAAAGAATACAGGGAACTGGGATAATAGAATCATAGAGTTGGAAGGGACCATGAGGGTCATCTAGTCCAACCCCTTGCAGTGCAAAAATCTTTTTCCCAATGTGGGGCTCAAACCTACGACCTTGAGATTAAGGGTCGCATGCTCTGCCAGCTGAGCTATCCCCCTCACATAATGAACATTTGGAGTACAAAGAAACTTAGTGGCTTCCTGGCAACTGGGATGGTGAGAGGGCTGCGCCACCAGCTCGAAACATTTTGGTGCCCAAGTTAGAGCGGCAGCAAAGGACATAGAATCATATAATTGTGGAGATATGTAATATATAGCATTATACACACACAGTATAGAAACCACGTATAAAATGTCATAAAACCTCAAAACCACATCCAAGACCAAAAGCTGGGAGGGAAGCATCATTTAAAACCATCATTGCCAGTGGAGGGACCTCCTGCTTACCCCTTGATGTGGAACTCCAGCCCAGAGGGGGAGAGGAGGAAGAGGGCAAACTCTGGCTGCCTCCACTTCAGCGCATAGCTGACCAGGCACATCTTGCGGGAGCTGGTGGCAGCAGCAGCAGGTTGACTTCGAACCCACAGCCCGATGGTGAAGTTGTTGAGGTAGCGGCGTATGGCATCTTCCAGCTGCAGGCTGCTGCCACTGCTGGGGAAGTGTAGGTCAAAAGAAAGGCGATACTCTGGAAGGGAAGGCAAAGAGGTCAGCCTCTGAACTTACCCAACAATGTGAGCACCCTCCTTTGCAGATTCTCTGGGAAAGCACAAAAAGCCTTTGTAGCCTTTTCCTGCCCTTCTTCAGCTATTCCTGGAAACAATCAGTGGTGGACTTGGAGGGAATTGAGAGGGTGGGCTGCAGGTCAGTCACACTTTGAGACTGGCACAGGTCCAATTGCGACTGCGTCAAGATCTCTGGGCACCAGGTTGGTGATCTCCACCTGACTCTCCAGCTTTCTTATGCAAGCAAGTTAGCAGAAAGGCTTATTTATTTCATTTATCTCCCACCTTTTTCTCCAAGGAGTCCATAGTTCACCCCCCCCCCCAGTCAATCCCTACAACGAGCCTGCAAGGTAGGCTAAGAGGCTGCGGCTGACTCCAAGGTCACCCAGTGAGCTTCATGACTGAGTGGGGAGTTGAACTCTGATCTCCCAGGTCCAAAACCTGACACTCTAACCACTACACCATGATTGGTTGTACTGCCCCCCCCCCCTTGATGGAGGTGATGGTGTCTGTGCATGGAAAATGGTGTCTGTGCATGCAAAAAAAGAGAAAGAAAAAGCTGGCAGTCTTGCAACATGCAAAGGAAAGGTTGCACTGCTTGCAGATTTCTGACTATCATGCTCAGCTAGCAGATATATGTCAAGGAGAGAACCTGACAGTGCAGAAACTTCATTGGCCTCTGTTGACATGAATTCCAAGGAAACCAGGTGGAAGCGGCTTGCTGCAGGGACCCCCCCCATGTCTCTTTACAGAAACATCAATGTTTGCCCACCTTCTGCTGGTTCAAAAGCAAGGGGGACTCTTCTTTGTGTGTCCCCCCCCAAAAAATCCACCCCAACCTACCTAGAGATGCGTTGGCCACGGTTGCTCCTATTATCCTCAAGGAGCCGAGGTTTGCAAAGGGAATGTCTTGGGCGCTGGAGAGACGGAAATGCTCCTGGTGGTCCAAGAAGCTTGCGAGGCCGTCAGGGTAAGTGAAGAGGCTCCATGTGCTGAACAGCCCAGGCGAAAAGGGCACCCCAGAAAAGTTCTTGCGCTCCAGGGAGCCGCCGAGATCTGTGGTGACACTGCCACGCACGTGGGTGGCATTGGACTCCAGGCTTAGTCGGAAATGAGTGGCATCGGCATGGAGGCCAGCCAAGGACAGGGTGCAGGAAGAATGACCAGGGAAAGAGAAGGTGACATCAGCTGTGGAATGCGGACCTATCCCTCCAGGGAGGGGAAAGTACACAGGCTCCGGCGGACCACAAAAATCTGGCAACAGAGATGGGAGCAAATTAGGCCCAGGGAAGGGAAGGCGGAGGAGCCTGCTGTTATTGGTGGAGCTCGACTCAAGGACTCCCAACACTCATTTCATTCAGAGCCTGTGAGAGGAAGCCTCGGAGGACTCCATCCCACAAGAAGCCCACCCGCCTTTTGGATCAGCCCCCTAGCACTCAGCCACTGCCTCTCCCCCCACCCCCTGCCGAGGCAGTGGGAGGGGCAGTGACCTACAAAAATTCACATGTGGAATCTGAGGTTCCCAAACTTGTCCCAGAAACCAAATTCTTTTATCTTTCAGAAGGATTTTATGCAGTTACGAAACGAAATGCCGATTCTGAAATCAAAATGAGCATGCCTTTTTTGAATTGCCTCTTGTAAACCACCCTGAGATCTTGATGAAGGGTGGCATATAATTTATATAAGGGTGACATAATTTAAATAATTATAATTATAATTATAATTCAAGGGGATGAAAGCTATCCCCCTACATAAGGGCTTTCCTCCAAGATTTCCCATAAAAGCCTTTGGAAAGGGATTTTGTCTCAAACTGTCAGCTCAGTCCTTCACAGGTTTGTTGCCAGCCCTTTGCATAGCCTGTTCCTCTAGTCTTTCTACCTAATTTATCAGGAATTTGCTAATTAGGGGTTTGCAATTCCTTGGATCTCAGAGTGGCTGGAGCAGAGTACAATTAATAACATTGTTACTGTTACCGTTACCATTATCGTTACCGTTATGTTTATCGTTATCGTTAATCGATATCATACTGTTACGGTTATGGTTATGGTTACAGTTCTGGTTACCGTTACCGATATCGTTATCGCTATCATTATTATCAGCTGCTTTCCTTGAGATGATGTCCAGCATTTCAGATGAAAATCCAACAGTTTCACACCTGAGTGGTGCTTTTATACTGCAAATTGCTTTGTGATTTTAGCTCCCCTTTTCTCCACTCATGAGAAGAGAGGAGTTAAGAGGCAGCTCTCTCTCTCTGTCTGCTCCAGCCTGTCTGCGGCCCCTCTGTTGCCCTTGAGCATCTATGGCACTCACCATATCTGTGCTGGCAGACAAATCCTGTTATTTCGGTCGTAGGACGCTCATTGCACGGCCTGGTCTGCCACGTCCCATGTTGGGCCATATTGGTGGGCTGCAGACTTAGCACCACACACTGGTCCTTCACCTGTTCAGGGGCTTTTCCTAGAGAATAGAGCAGCCAGGGGTTGTAAGAGCCCATATGAGCGGCTTCTAGCTACAGCCTCCTACCTTGTCTCCAGGAAGTCCCAACACTCTTCCTAATGCTACCTTCATGATCACTTCCTGCACTTCTTTCCCACCCCAAGTGGGAAATGGGCAAGAACTTTAGGTCCATTCCACACCGTTCCCCCAGCCTCAACACCCCATCCCAGAGCCCATTTGTGTGGAGAAGGAACCCCAGCTGAGTCAATGTGGTATTGCAGACTAGGGCCTGGGGGAGACCAGGGTTCAAATCTTAATTTGGGCATTGTTGTTGTGGGGATTAAGGGGGTTAAGGGTGGAGGGAAAGAGCTCCTTGTAGAAAAATGTGGGATATGAATGCAATAAATAAATAAATAAATAAATAAATAGGGGCAATAAAATAATAAAGAGCCCCAGGTCTTATGGAGCAAGTCTTATGAGGAACAGTAGAGAGAGTTGGGTAAGTTTAGCCTGAAAAAGAGGAAACTGATGGGACAGATGAGAGCCATCTTCAAATATCTTAAGGTCATCACATGGAAGATGGAACAAGCTTGCTTTCTCCTGCTCTGGAGCGTAAGACTTGAACCAATGGATTCAAGTTACAAGAAAGAGGATTCTGACTAAATGTTAGGAACAGCTTTAGGGCAGTACGAGCTGTTCAACTGAGGATTGGACCCCCTCAGAAGGTGGTGGCCTCTCCTTCCTTGGAGGTTTTTAAGCAGAGGTTGGATGGCCATCTGTCATCATGCTTGAGTTGAGATTCCTGCATTACAGCGGGTTGAGTTGGGGTCCCTTCCAACTCTACAAATCTATGATTCTAGTTTTTATGCAGTTCTGGATGGCAACCAAGAGTTCTGACACAGAGAACCAGCTGTGACCCTTCTGTTCAGGAGCGATCATGCTTGGACTCAACATACCCAGATGCCACCGGAAATAGGCTGGGGGGGCTGACGAGTCGCTCCACCTCCATGAGGTGCCAAAGCGCAGCCCGATCCACATCTGCCAGCCGTCCTCAGGAAAGGCATCTGGGGAGGAAAAGGAGAAACCATCACAGATGTTTCTTGGTAAGGATTAGATGGCCAGCTCCCCGCACCCTCTTCCAGTGCAAAACCATCACTACTACCTCCCAGTTTGAATGGGGACAATAAATGCCACCATCTCATAGAATCATAGAATTGTAGGTCTGGAAGGGACCCGAGGGTCATCTAGTCTGACCCCCTGCAATGCAGGCATACACAGTTGTCCCATACAGGGATCAAACCTGCAACCTTGGCATTATCAGCACCACACTGTACCAACTGAAGAGGAGGAGGAAGAGAGTTATTCTGAGGGTGTCATTTGGGTACAGGTGCTCTTTTAAGTTTTGAAAATCTCCACTGTTAGTTTCATTTTTTGCTGCTTTTGACTGAAAGCATCTTTAAAGGGGCATTTGCCCAGAAAAGCAGCCCCCAAAATATTTAAAATATAAAGAGATAAATGGCAACAGCCATCCCCCAAGGGCACTTAAAAAACTAATAAGAAGCACATATCTCAATTGGTAGAGCATGAGTTTCTTTATCTCTGGTTCGTGGGTTCAAGCCCTGTGTTGGGCAAAAAGGATTCCTGCATTGTGGGGGTTGGACTGCTAGACAGATGGTCCTTGTGGTCCCTTCCAACTATGAGTCTATTATTCTAAGAGGAGCCCAGCTAGATCAGCCCAAAATGCTACTGTCTTGGCTACTGGTTTGCTGCTTCCATCCCTCACCTGACAGGAAGGTGTTCTGCTCCTCATCTCCAACAATTGTGAGGCCCTCCCCAGATTCCTGGCAAAAAGACTGGGCCTCTCTCCATGACCTCAGTTCCCGGAAGGATGGGAAATGGAAGGCGTAGCAGTGGGAGCGGAAGGACACTTTCCTCACAGAGCCAGGGAGGGCATCTAAACAGGAAAGGCACAAGGGGAGAGAGAGAGGTACAAGAAGGTGCAGCTATGAAGTTGGTGGGCAGGTCCACATTTTAGATTAATGTAAATGGTGAACTCCTCACACTGCCTTTATTTCCCCTTCATCCACCCAGCGTTCTCCTCCACACTTTCTCCTCCTGAAATCCAGAGATCCCCTTTGCACTTCCCCCAGCAGGGCTTTCGACAAAATCCCCCATGATATTATTGTGAAGAAGCAGGTAAAATGTGAGCTGGACGAGGAAACTGTTAGATGGATTTGTAGCTGGTTGCCTGGCTGAACCCAAAGTGTGCTCATTAATGGTTCCTCGTCATCCTGGGGGGAAAGGGGGGCTGCCACAGGGCTCTGTCCTGGGTCCGCTGTAGTTTAACATCTTGGATGAAGGAATTGAGGGGATGCTCATCAAATTTGCAGATGACCCCAAAATGAAAGGGGTAGCTAATGCCACAGAAGACAGAATCGGGTTTCAAGATGACCTTAACGGATTGGAGAACTGAGACCAAACAAGCAAAATTTCAACAGGGACAAATGTAAGGTTCTGCACCTTGGTAGGAAAAACCATCTGCACAAATATAAGATGGGGGACACCTGGCTTACTAGTAGTACATGTGAAAAGGGTCTAGGGGTCTTAGTGGACAACAAGCATAACATGAGTCAACAGTGTGATGCACAGAGGAGAGGCCTGTCAATGGCTACTAAGTCTTGAAGCGTCAAGGGACCCCTTCCATGCCGACCCTGGGTGCTGGGGAGGTAAAACCCAGCCAGATGGGCAGGATATAAATACTACTACTATTAAAATTAGTGAGGGCTGCTGGGGTTGGCTCTCTCCATTCATCAGCAAAATGCAGTATTTCTAAAGCCTCCCTCATTATGCCTCCTGCTGGCTGCTGAATGTCGAGGCTGGGAAGGAGACACCCCCTTTGCTCTTACCTTTCATGGGCATCTCACAGATGAAGGAGACGTTGGCACCGCAATCCCAGTCCCTCCACTGGCCAGCGTAGATGCCCACGAGCTGTGTGCAACGCTCCTTCTTGGGGTGGCCTTGGAGCCAGTTTCTGATAAAGCAGAAAGAGTTCAAGATCCAAAAGCAAAGAACTTGCTTCTGATCTCTTAGCAAACCACTTTTATAGCTCCGTCGGCAGAGCAGGAGACTTGATCTTGGGGTTGTGGGTTGAAGCCCCACACTGGAGCCCTCTGCCATCAGAGCCACGCATCAAGGTTCTCTTACCTGTACCAGCTCTGCGATAATGGGGTGCCATCCACCCAGGCGAGCTGACTGCTTGCCTCTCGCCATGCTAACCCGATCCAGTAGTGCAAGGCGTTTTCCCGGGCGCTGTCTGAGAGTTCCGTCAGGAACATCTGTGCAAAGGCAGCATAATAAAATCACAGAATCATAACATTGTTAAGTTGGAAGGAACCCCAAGGCTCATCTAATCTAAACCCCTGCAATGCAGGAATCTTTTTGCCCAATGTGGGGCTTGAACCCACAACCCTGAGATTAAGAGTTTCATGCTCTCAGATTGTTCTTTGCTGAAAGAAAATTATATGAAGATGATGTATAGATGGTATATAACTCCAGTGCAGTTAGGTAAAATGTATAAAACCAGTTCAAATGTGTGTTGGAAGTGTAAGGGAAAGGAGGGGACATTTTATCATATGTGGTAGGATTGTAATGAAATTAAAAGGTTTTGGGAAATGATATACAATGAACTGAAGAAAATGTTCCATCTAACATTTGTTAAGAAACCTGAAGCATTTCTGTTAGGGATTGTAGGAAAAGACCTGCCAAGGAAGCTGAAAAATATATTCATGTATGGAACAACGGCGGCGAGAGTCTTAATAGCACAAGGATGGAAGAATGAGGAAACCCCGACTAAAGAACTATGGCAAGAGAAACTGATGGACTATGCAGAATTGGCAAAATTGACACATAAACTATGGGACAAGGATAACTGTGACTTTAATGATGAATGGAACCTTTTACAAAGTACTTAAAGAAACAACAAAGTGAACTGGACTCCTTGGCAGGTTTTGAATAAACACTCACAAACTTTTTATGGACAATAACCAGCCAGATAAATTAAGGATTTATACAGTTTTGTAATATGCAGAGAATAGTATTTGTAGAGAAACCAGAGACTGGAGCTGAGGGAAGTCAGGGGGGAGGGGAGGGTGCGTTATTTTATGGGGGGAGGGGGAATGGGGGGAATTAAGGAGGATATGTATTAAGATAATATGTTTTGTTTAAATTTGTAATAAAAAATATTTTTTTAAAAAAAGAGTTTCATGCTCTACCGACTGAGCTGTCCTGCAGTGGGAGCAAAGGCAGGCAGCATAACTTTCGCCACTTTCCCAACAGTCTCTGCCAGGGACTTCTACAGGAAAGGGGCCATGGCTTGGTGTTAGGGCAATTGCTTTGCAGGCAGAAGGCAGCATCTCTGGGTAGCGCTGGGGCAGCGTCCTTGCATGAAATCTTGGAGAGCTGCTGCCAGTCAGTGCAGACAATGCTCAGCTAGTTGCACTAGCTGTTTATGTTCCTGGGCTCAGGAAATGACCTAGCCGACCTGGGACTCAAGAGCCCTCACTGGGTGCAGAATAGAAAAGGGTTCTGAACAGTGTTAGAAATTCGCCAGGTGCCGGGTGCATTTTGCAGAGATCTCTTGGTTCGCCTCCTCCTCAGTTAATCCCTACAACGACCCTGCGAAGTAGGTTAAGAGTCTGTGATTGACTCCAAGGTCACGCAGTTAGCTTCATGACTGGCTGATGGGGAGTTGAACCCTGATCTCCCAGGTCCTGGTTCAACTCTTCAACCACTACAGCACACTGGCTTCCTAAAGAAATTCTGCTATGGGACCACTCTTATCAGTTAAGTTGGTCAGTAAATATGGGGAAAGCAAATTGTCACTTTGAGAAGGATCTGCAATATTTTCCTTGAAGCTTGAATTTTTTCCCCCTTCTGGATTGTTTGATTGGATGTTTTAGTGGGTTGTCAACCACTTTGAGATTTTTCCTTTAAAAGATAAAGCAGAAATGAAACACGGCACCTAGAGCACCTGGCCATTGCCATACCTGGGTCAGATCTGGATTCTATGCCAGGCAGTCATCCTCAAGTGTGGTTTCCCTCGCTTCCTCCCTCCCAAACTAAAGCATTCCCAGCCTGCAGCTTGCAAAATCCTTACCTGCTTGTGGTAATCCTTGATGACAACCAGGTCTGCCTTTTGGTCCCTGCAGAAGACTCTGGCTTCACTCCAGGACAGAACAAGAGAGCCAGCTGGGATGTAAAGGCAAAGCTCATTCCTGTACAGGATCCACCTTGGGGGGCACAACCCCAGCACTGTGTGGAAAGGAAAGGTGGCATTTTCCCAATCAGTAAAATGTTAGCTTCTTGTTTCTAACTTTCAAAACAGTAGCTTCTTGTTCCCACCTCTCAAAGCTGGGGATTTGGACAAAGGAGGGAAGGGGCATGTCAGATGGTGTTCCTGGGCACTAGAAATGCTTTTGGGTTGGGCCTGCTTGCTGGTCTGGGAACCACAGAATCATAGAATAGGAAGGGACCCTGAGGGTCATCTAGCCCAACCCCCTCCAATGCAGGAATCTCCACTCAAACATCCATGACAGATGGCCATCCAATCTCTGCTTTAAAACCTCAGTTGAGCAAAAAAGAACAATAACTCCAACTTCCTGCATTGCAGAGGGTTGGACTAGATGACCTGTGTGGTCCCTTCCAAATATATGATTCTATTATTCTAAGGAGAACTGCTCTTGCTGGTTACAGACAGCCTTTATCTCCTTTGCCTTGCCAGCCTAACAGTTTTGGAAGGGTTGACTCTGACACCTAGGACTTTTGCTTGCACACACACACACACACACACACACACACACACCTCATAATTTTATCCACAGATAAAATGACTCAGAATTTGCTCAGTTGCATCCATAAGAAGAAGAAAGAAAAGCCAGGGCACTTGAAATAAATATTGTGATCTTCCCACTTTTTATCTCTTGTCTTCCTCCAGGAACTTCCTACCAGAACTGGCGAAGAGCAACCCCAACACGACTCGGACTACCTTCTGATGCATCTCTGATCTCCTTAGAGCCGCTGACCCCATCACCCTAAAATCGAAATTACATCACAGTTAGTCTTTCTCTGGGATAGGAGATCTCCATCCCCTGCCAGGACATGTTCCAACCTTGTCAAGGAACAGACTGCATACTGGTCTTCCTCATGCCTTCAATTCAATGCTACCAATTCATGTGGTAATGTAGCAACTTTTCTGGTATCTGTACCCAGCAGTGTTCAAAATTCCCCAGGTGAGTTTTGCAATGGGCAGAGGTCCAATTGTGACCACGTGGAGATCTCTGGGCACCAGGCTGGCAACTGACATCTCCATCTCGCTGGCCCCTCCAGCTTTCTTAAGGATGTAAGCAGAAGAGCTTATTTATTGCATTTTTATCCTACTTTTTCCTCCAAGGAATACATGGTCCACCCCCCACCATAAAAAAATCAAACAATCCAGAATAAAACAAATTCAAGCTTCAAAGGAAGTATTTCAGATCCTTCTCAAAGTTACACTTGGCTTTCCCCATATATATTGACTGACTTAATTTTTAGAGCTGCCCTGTAGCAGAAAGACTCTAGGAGTGGTTAAAGCATCCAGTATGGATGCTTACAAAATGGCCTCTGTGCTCTCACAAAACACACACACACACACACACACACACACACACACACACACACAACCCCAGGATGGTTGAGAAGCAGTTGAGGGGTCTGAAATAGGCAACCTTTCCTATGTGCATGTAAGAGAGAGTGGCAACGACCACAGCATCGCACACACACCCAAAAATCCCGCTTGCTTTGGGGCGCTGCCTAGCAACTGATAACTCTAGGCAGGCTTGGTTTAAAGGTTCCAGCCACTAGGCCGAAATACAGCCTGCCTTTTGTTACTAGTTGTTGCTGCTGGTCATAGATCACAGAATGGTCTAGTTCTGATGAGATGAAGAGTCTCATGGTCTACTGGTGATGATCAGTGCTGGGGTGAAACAAGGCATTAGGAAATAAATTTTGACTCAAAAACAATAACTACTGGGGGGGGGGGGGACCACACACACACCAAAAACACCCATAGCCGGACAGGTGAAAAAATGGATGAGGCAAAAGCAGCACCTCCCTTGGTCAAGAAGAGAGCAGAATGGTGGCCCTTTGGCAGAATGACGATGTTTTTGTGGCAGACCTCAACAGCTTTGTTGAACATCATCTGGTTAGGATGGGGAGACAGCTGCCCCTGTTGAATTTCTGCCTGCCAATGCAGGAATCGTTTGCCCAATATGGGGCTTGAATCCACAACTCCGGGATTAAGAGTTTCATGCTCTTACCAACTGAGCTTTCCCATTGTCCTACCTGGGGATGCAGGAATTTTTTGCCCAACGTGGGTTTGAACCCACAACCCTGAGATGAAGCACCTTGTGCTTTACTGACAGAGCTATCACACCTATTTAGCTCTCCGAAGCAGTATGATTCTGATGCTGAATTTTTTTCCAGTTGCTTTTGCTTCATGAAAGCTCAGTCAGTAGAACATGAGACTATTAATCTCAGGGTGGTGGGACTAGATGACTATTAATCTCATGGCAGGGGTTGGACTAGATGACACTTGCAGTCCCTTCCAGCCGTACGATTCTATGAGTCTAACGCTGCAATCCTAAGGCTCATATAAGACAAGAGCACCTCACCTAATTGACCGACACAATACTTTGGGGCATTACCATGAATGAATGGTTCTTTTATGCACTGACAGTGAGATGTCTGAAGAAGGGGAAATGTACCAGGCCGAAAAATCAGTGAACAATGGCTGCATTGACTCGACTGGATGTGTTGAAATCCTGTTTGCGTCAAGAGGAGCAGGAACGACGGAAGCTGCTTTAAGTGACCCTGGAGCAGCAGGCTTTGATGTTTTGACTTTATATCAAAAGATTTATATCGAAAGATGGCCCCTTTCCAAGACTAGCCTGAAAAGTGAGAACAATCTGTCATTTCTCAACCTGAGATAGCTCAGTTGGTGGAGCATGAAACTCTTCTTCTCTGGGTCGTGGGTTCGAGCCCCGCATTAGGGGAAAGATTCATGACTTGTGGGGAGTTGGATTAGATGATCCTTGGGCTCTACAATTCCATGATTCTAAGCTTAACGCTGAAACAAGCTCATAATCCAGTGCTATTCCATGGACTAGGTAGACCACTGTTTCAGCTCCGTTAGTTAGAGCGAGGAGCTGGTAATGCTAAGGTCGTGGGTTTGATCCCCGTACGGGCAACCTGCATATTCTGCATTGCAGGGAGTTGAGCTAGATGACCCTTTGGAGGAGAGAGGGCCAGGAGACAGACATGTGCTCCCCACCCCCAGTCTTCCAGAAAACACAGAGAAATGAAAAGATCAGTGGAGAGATTGGCTGCACTTAGATGCAGTCTCCAATAGCTTGGGGGGGGGGGGACCAGAGAGGAAGGGAAGACAGGGACCTTCAGTCCTCACAACTGGCTCATTGGGGCAAGACTTACTGAGAAGAGTTGCTGGCATCACTAGGACTGTGTAGTTTTAGTTTCTTTGAATGAAGAGTTAACTTCACTGAGACTGGTGTTTTTTATTACAGACCTACACCTGACTCAGGCTCCTGACACGCAAACAGGACAGCAGCAAGGCATGCAATGTCCTAGAGACTATGATACCCATCTCTACACGTAGTCATGAAATGACTCAGCAAGTCATACACTTGACCTCCCTGGTATCGCTATGGTAACCCAGTGCCACATGGCACCCTTATCTCAGAACATCCAGACATGGGGGATTGGTCTCAAGACATGAGACCATTTAATTTTAACCCATAGTTCACAAAGTCCATCATCTCAAACCCACCCCTGACAGAGAACCCCATATGCAGGAAGATGACAACATCTTCCTGTGGCCCAGGAAAAGTGACCTTTAGAGCCAAAAAGGAGAGGCCTAAAGACTATAGGTCTGGCACAACAGCACACCCCACTCTAAGGATGGGTGAATCCCTAGATGTCACCCTCCGAACCTCTCAGGGAGGTGGGACATAGAGAAGGGCCTCAGATGACAAGCACAGGGTCTGGGATGGTTTGTATGGGGAGAGGTGGTTCTTTAAGGCACTGGGGTCCTGAGCTGTGTAAGACTTTATAGGTCAACACCAGTAAGTGACACCTGTCAGTCCAGTCAGCTTCTGTGTACATGAAACAGGCAGGAGGTGCCATCCTATCCATTGCTACAGGTGGCAAAATGTCTTGGGCCAGCCACGCATGTACTCATCCACCAGAAAGGACCCACACAGAAACGCCACCTCTCACATCCCTGGACGTAGGGGGTAGTATTCAGCTATGTTTCACTTGGAGTAGACCCACTGAAATTAATGGACCTACAGTAACAGTCATTTTCATTTATTTCAATGACAATACTCAGAGTAAAACTTAGTTGAAAACCACCCAGGGTGCTGCACATTACTAGCTAAGTTGCACATAAAAAAAAACACTTGAAGGTACAGTGTTTTTAAAAACTGCTCCAATTATAGTAGGTTGTTTGTTTTTTCCCCAGAGGCTTATCATCCAGTTGTGATTGGTATCTAATCCAATATTTGAGTAATAAAGGCTGCAGTGGCAGATAACTGTTACAGGTTACGGCCCTTGTTATGGTTCATGCAGACAATTTTTCCAGACCAGAATAAAT